>NC_060905.1:17411339-17711339 GCF_014805685.1 Silurus meridionalis | reverse complement strand
ACAAGTCGCAGAACTCCAGACTCAAAATGACAAGAGACTGAACAAGCGCCTGGGTGGCCTTTTGGATAGAAAAAGACAAATCCTATTGATTTACAGGAGAAACTAATATGAGTGTGTCAGTGGTGGAACACAAGATAAAATGAATAGCAATTTGTCCGTAATATCACATAAAACAATTCCATACACAAACTATGCCTTTTGAACTTCCTCTTTCATATTATTAAAATCAGAGCTAGGTATTAAAGCTCTGCCAGAGATTTTGGTCTTTTTTCCTCCTTCTTCTTGATATGTCAGTTTAAAATATCACACTGTTTTCTTCAAATGTGTGCACCTGTTACAGGATACACACACATTTCAGTTTTTAGAGTCTTTTATTCCATCGACAAAATAAAAGCAAATAAATGGATATGGACCTTTTTTTCCCTTTTTAAGCCATTTCCAAAACCCAGAGAGGAAACCTTTGCACTCATTTGTACGCCTACCACTCTTAAATCATATTTCAAACTGTTTAACGAGACAGCCTTTTAAGCTTTTCCTGACGTTACCTCATGACTGGCTATTACCATATTTTAACAGCAGCTGCATGACACATGAAGAGGAAAGAACTTTCAGACCGGCATACTTTCCTGCACGAGCTCGTGAGAAGACTTATACGCCACCAACCAATTTATAGACCTAACAAACATCGGTAATTTAGGTAAAAGGGTGCGTGTAACAATTTCACGTCTACCAAGGAGATTTAAAGAGCATTAATTGGAGCACCACCTGACAACCGGCATCCTTTATTAGGATACGGAACGACATGGCCTGTCTAGAGTGCTTTGAATTGGTTTAGGAAACAATCCTGCTCTGATTCTTGCCATTTAATCCACTTGAGTTCGGTTTTAATTCCATTTTAGCAAATGAGACTGTCACAAATATCGGGGTTTACACTCCTAATGAGAGAGGCCAGAGGCAGCGATGCCAAGAAAGCACTCTGTAAAAGCGAGGATGAAACTATATGAGAACACAGACTTGAAAGGAAAGACATCCTCTACTGGGTGATATGGATATTTTAGGATTATTATTTAAATGGTGTTAATGGTGAATGATGGTTGGATTACTCAGGTATTAATATAAGGGGCTTGTAAGGATATAATGGATAGTAAGGGGTGGCACTGGCGAGTTCATAAATAAATGAGTCCCTATAAGTTTCTCCATAATGAGTGAGCCAGTCAGTCCTGTTTTTGGCATTTTTGGCACCCTAGGTGGGATTCCTATTGTCACCCCCACCCCCACACCCCTGCCTATGGCTTCGCCCTCTAACCACGATGCTCTGCCCCCACATCGTACACATCATTTGCAATATTCCATAAACAAAGATTAAACACATTTAATAATCATTGCAAAATTGCCTGATATATTATACAGTATAATGCCATTAAACTTCGGATGATGTATGGGAATGAGCGAGGCTGAGGAGCCAGACTCAAAAGGTAACCCATCCTTATCTTCCAAATGTCCATTTATTATAGTTCCATCATTGCTGAAGTTATCAACTGTCCGATGCAAAGCTGTTCATGGTAATTGCAGCCCTGAGCCATTGTAGAAGATTGTTTATATTAACTACAGTCCAAACCCAGCTTCATGGTTCTTGAGTTTAACCCACCACAGTAACCTCAAAGCTCTTTCAACTGTTCCATAGAACTGAGAACCATATTCAGTTGCAAAAAGTGGGTTCCAGTTGAAGAAAATTCCCAACAAAAGTAGGGATTCAGGATAATTCAGGCAGAATGAAAAACAGGACACTGGACATTGGATCACTAGCCAGTATTTTGATAAATATAAGATAAACCTTTCTTTGTCCCACAGTGTGGAAATTTCAGCAGCAAAAAATGTACAAATATAAAGCAGACACAGTACAATATATACAGTACAGTATATAAATACAAAAACTTATACCTGATCTGTTTTCTGTTGTTTCGAATGAACAGATGGATTATAGTAATACTGTCTATGATGCATAGCCGCCCTTTAGGTCTAGGAGAAGGAGCGCTACAGTGATTTCCTCTGATGTGAACGAGATACGGTTCAGTAAGTCTGCAAGAATTACAAAGGAATGGCAATTAGGGGATGGCAGATGAAAGTGGATGGCATGAAATAATTTTTATTCACAGCAATATGCGCTTTCAGGCATGTCAAACCAAAGAAAAGCAATTCTTTGTATGATGTTATATAATGGTAAGTGGTAGCTTGTTAGTTAAAGGACTGGTTGTTCACAAGTTCAAATACCAGCACCACCAAGCTGCCACTACTGGGCCCTTGATCAAGACCCTTAACCCTCAACTGCTCAGCTGTAAGTCGCTCTGGATAATAGCGTCTATGAAATGCGTCTAATGAAATTCATAGCCCTTTTAACAATTGGTGTAGTCAGTTAAGTGCAAATGAGTCCATGTGTAGATGGTTTTATATATAGACAAGCTGAAAGTGAAAGTGGTGAAGTAAAGCTCGCTGAGATGACATGAAGAACTTTGTAAGGAACCAGATACAAAATTGGAACATGTCTTCATCTGTGGTCCAGGTCCATACGTTTGACATACAGCGATGCTGCGATGAGTCGGTCGAAGTGTTTTGAGTGGCAGGCGCGCTTCAAGAACGTCACTGGAAGACGACTAGAGATCAGAAAGACCTACAATGAGCCTAACCCCTAAAAATGTTAAAAAACCATTTGGCAATGTTGATCTTCAGAGAACATTCCACATGATCTCACATCCCTACTCGCCAGATTTGCCTCCTGTGGACTTTGCCATCTTCAATAGATCAAGATCTAGCTCACTGATCTCCATTGCGGAGATCCAGCTCGAATCGCAAAAGGTGGTTGACACGATTCGAAAAAAAGACTTCCAGGACACATTCCAAGAAGTGGCAACTCAGGGAGCACTGTATTGCTGTGCGAGGGGACTATTTTGAAGCTTACGGTGTGTAAACGTAGATAAATAAAGCAACATTTTGATGCCACCTTGTATATCCTAGGTATAAAAGTGTTCAGTATGAATAAATGGTGAATATCGAGATGAGCAAAGGACAGTCATGAGTACAGCCACAATTTTCGGGTATAAAAACTACAGTATTGAGAGTAGTGAGATTATCCATTGAAGCTCCATGTTGTTAACTTTCATATGCCAAAAAAAACGATTGTGTTTAAACAAGTGTTTAAAAGAACAGTCTCATTTGTGTTGTCTTTTTTTGTCCAATGGGGAAAAAAATTAGATTTGCAGCTCTACTTCAGCTTGAGGCTAGAATTTCAGGGCCAGAAAAAAAATACAGAAAAATAGCACATATGCCATAGAAAGTCAGCTTTTCTCTCTGTACTTGTGCCCAAAGGCCCTTGTAAAACAAATAACGTTTCAGCTCACCACTTTCTGCTTAGCTCACTGAACCAGCAGGGCTCAGGTGCACCATGCTGCTTATCTACAAACACACCACCATCCCAGTGCAGAGCCACACTAAACCACACCTCAACCTGGTCTACATCACTACGGCCAAGTAGAATAATTATTCCTTGGCTGAGTTCTTCATGACTATTAGCCAGAAGTGGTCCTGTTGCCATATGTGCAATCTGCTCTTGTTTTACTGCCATTAAAGCAAATGCAATAAAATTGGTACTAAAATGAACGTACTGAGGACAACTTCGTCTCTCTCTTTGCTTGGATACTGGCTGGAGTTGGAGTGATTAAGATGGAACCTGTTAAGACGTGGTGTCTCCTGCTTGAGAGCCATCAAGACTGAGCCATGGAAGATCACATGTCAGTGGCTCAGGAGATGCCTGCTTGTAGAAGGATGTGATCTTTGATTTGTCTTGTTCTCACATTTTTCTGTAACGTAATCTGTAAAGGTTTGAAAGAGATTATAAACAAACACTATTTTCGAAGCTGCTACATAGACCACATTTCTGATACTGATCAGAGGAAACACTGACATCTAGTGTACATTAGATGCTAATACAATATTAAAATGGTACTTTGTTGGTGTTCCTCAAGATTTTTGGAAACACAAGTGTTCAATTATTTATCCACAATGAAAGGAAGGAAGACATCATACTCATAATACTTAACTCATTATACCATTATATCCATTATACCCTTCATACCCATTATACACATCATACCCATTATTAAACTCATCATACTCATTAAACCCTGATCTCCAACAATGACGCGACGGCCTACGTACAGGAGATTAAAAACCTGGAGAGATGGTTCCAGTAGAACAACTTAGTCAGCAAGACTAAGGAGTTAATAGTGGACTTCGGCACGAAGAAGGAGTGGTCATACCAACTGCTAAACATCAACGGAAGCCCATGTGGAGAGGGTGAACAATTTCCAGTACCTAGGTCATCACAGGACCTGTCTTGGTCCTGTCATATAAAAACCCTGGTGAAGAAGGCCCCGGCAACGTCTGTACCATCTGAGACGCTTGATTACTTTCTACACCTGCACCACTGGGAGCATCCTGACGGGTAGCATCACATACTGGTTTGGGAAGAGCACCATGCAGGAGAGGCGAGCCCTCCAGAGTGTAGTGTGGTCAGCTGAACGTACCATCCGCACTGAGCTCCCTGATCTGCAGGACATCTACAGCAAGCGGTGCTGTTCCAAGGCCAGGAAGATAGTAAAGGACCTCAGCGATTCCAACAATAGACTCTTTTTTCTTTTTTAAAAATATATATATTCTTAACCTTATTTTTAATAAAAGACACCTGTCCGCAATCTCAAACAGTCAGACTCCAGACTCCACTATGGCCAAGAACAAAGAGCTGTCAAAGGACACCAGAAAATAAATTGTAGACCTGCACCAGGCTGGGAAGACTGAATGTGCAATAGGTAAGCAGCTTGGTGTGAAGAAATCAACTGTGGGAGCAATTATTAGAAAATGGAAGACATACAAGACCACTGATAATCTCCCTCGATCTGGGGCTCCACGCAAGATCTCACCCAATGGGGTCAAAATGATCACAAGAATGTGAGCAAAAATCCCAGAACCATACGGGGGGACATAGTGAATGACCTGCAGAGAGCTGGGACCAAAGTAACAAAGGCTACCATCAGTAACACACTACGCCGCCAGGGACTCAAATCCTGCAGTGCCAGACGTGTCCCCCTGCTTAACCCAGTAGATGTCCGGGCCCGTCTGAAGTTTGCTAGAGAGCATTTGGATGATCCAGAAGAGGATTGGGAGAATGTCATATCGTCAGATGAAACCAAAACTTTTTGGTAAAAACTCAACTTGTCTTATTTGGAGGAGAAAGAATGCTAAGTTGCATCCAAAGAACACCATACCTACTGTGAAGCATGAGGGTGGAAACATCATGCTTTGGGGCTGTTTTTCTGCAAAGGGACCAGGACGACTGCTCCGTGTAATGGAAAGAATGAATGGGGCCATGTATCGTGAGATTTTGAGTGAAAACCTCCTTCCATCAGCAAGGGCATTGAAGATGAAACGTGGCTGGGTCTTTCAACATGACAATGATTCCAAACACAACGAAGGAGTGGCTTCGTAAGAAACATTTCAAGGTCCTGGAGTGGCCTAGCCAGTCTCCAGATCTCAACCCCATAGAAAATCTTTGGAGGGAGTTGAAAATCCGTGTTGCCCAGCGACAGCCCCAAAACATCACTGCTCTAGAGGAGATGTGCAAGGAGGAATGGGCCAAACTACCAGCAACAGTGTGTAAAAACCTTGTGGAGACTTACAGGAAACGTTTGCTCTCTGTCATTGCTAACAAAGGGTATATAACAAAGTAAGTTAAGTGGGAGAACTTGCACAATTGGTGGCTGACTAAATACCTTTTTGCCCCACTGTATATATGTATGTAAACATATGTACAGTGAATAAATATAAAGGCTATAGTGGTGCAGAGATGTGTGGACATTGTTGAGAAGTACAGGTAAATGGTTCTAAGGCTATGGCATTGAAAAAAATTGTAGACACTTGTAAAGGAACAACAAGTAGAAGGTTATAAGGTTATGGCATAAAAAAATGTGTCCACTATAGTCAGTATATATATGAATCTGTAATATTAGGTAGAATGTACAGTAAGGTGTATATATAGATATGCATAAGTAAAATATTATGCATATTATTATTATTATATACCTATTGTACACATCATACTCTTTATACCCAACATACCCATTATACCTATTAACACATTATACACATTATACCCGAATATACCCATTATTTACATTATACCCATTATACTAATCATACCTATTATACCCATTATACCTATTATACACATTATACCCATTATATCCAACATACACATTATACCCAACCCAGCCATTAGGGTTGCACAAGCCAGTGCACTCTTAGTGCCGGTCCCAAGCTCGGATAAATTGGGAGGGTTGTGTTAGGAAGTGCATCCAGCATAAAATGTGCAAAATTCAATATGTGGGTCACAAATCAGAATTCCAAACCAGATCGGTCAAGGCCTGGGTTACAACCGCCACAGGTATCGTTAGCCAGGAGGGTACCGGTGGAAATTGGGCTAATGTTGGCCAAAGGAGGAGAAGGAGAGGAGAAAGACGTCGACAGATACAGCAGGAAAAGGAGAAGTGGCGGAGAAGTGGAGGTTCGGGTTGGCACTTTAAATGTGGGTAATATGACTTGTAAAGGGAGAGAGGTAGCTGATATGATGAAGAGGAGAAAGGTAGATATGGTGTGTGTTCAGGAGACCGAGCGGAAAGGGAGTAAGACCAGGAACATTGGAGGTTGAGGTCTAAACTGTTGTGGATGGAAAGAGAAATGGTGTAGGGGTGATTCTGAAGGAAGAGTACAGTAAGAGTGTAGTGGAGGTAAAGAGAGTTTCTGATAGGGTGATGATCGTGAAGGTGGAAGTTGAAGAGGTGATAATAAATATCATTAGTGCTTATGCTCCACAAGTGGGCTATGAGATGGAGGAGAAGGAAAAATTCTGGAGCGAGTTAGGTGAAGTGGTAGAAGGTGTACATAGAAAAGAACGATTGGTGATTGGGGCAGACTTGGCCATGTAGTTGGAGGGGACAGAGGTGATGAGGAGGTGATGGGTAGGTATGGCTTTAAGGAGAGGAATGTGGAAGGGCAGATGGTGGTAGATTTTGCTAAAAGGATGGAAATGGCAGTGGTGAACACTTATTTTAAGAAGAAGGAGGACCAAAGGAGAGTGGAGGAAGGTGCACACAGGTGGACTATGTTCTATGTAGGAGATGCAACCTAAAGGAGATTGGAGACTGTAAGGTGTTGGTGGGGGACAGTGTAGCTAGACAGCATCGGATGGTGGTCTGTAGGATGGTTTTGGAGGTCAAGAAGAAGAGGAGGAGAGTGAGGACTGAAAGAAGAATAAGATGGTGAAAACTAAAGTAGGAAGACTGCAGTGTAAGGTTATAAAAAGATAGAAAGGAAGACAAAGAGACATGGTGGTGGAATGAGGATGTGCAGGAGAGCATAAGGAGAAAGAGGTTGGAGAAACAGAATTGGGATCAACAGGGTGATGAGAAAAGTAGGCAGAAGTACAAGGAGATGTGGCAGCAAGTAAAGAGGGATGTGGTGAAAGCAAAGGTAAAGGAATATGAAAAGCTGTATGTGAAATTGGGCACTAAAGAAGGAGAAAAGAATTTGTACCAATTGGCCAGGCAGAGGGACCGAGCTGGGAAGGATGTGCTGCAAGTTAGAGCAATAAAGGATGGAGATGGGTTAGGGTTAGGGAAATGTGTTGACTAGTGAGGAGAGTGTGTTGAAAAGATGAATTGAGTATTTTAAGCAGCTGATAAATGAGGAAAATTATGGAAAGAGAAGGTTGGATGGTGTGGAGATGGTGAAGCAGGAAGCGGATAGGATTAGTAAGGAGGAAGTGAGAGCACAGATTAAGAGGATGAAGATTGGAAAGTCAGTATGACCAGATGACATACCTGTAGAAGCATGGAGATGTTTAGGAGAGATGGCAGTGGAGTTTTTAACCAGATAATGTAACAGGATTTTGGAAGGTGAGAAGATGCCTGAGGAATGGAGAAGGAGTGTACTGGTACAGATCTTTAAGAATAAGGGAGATGTGCAGACCTGCAGTAACTACAGGGGAATAAAGTTGATCAGTCACACCATGAAGTTATGGAAAAGAGTAGTGGAAGCCAGGCTGAGAGAAGAGGTGACCATCTGTGAGCAGCAGTATCGTTTCATGTCGAGGAAGAGCACCACAGATGCATTATTTGCTTTGACAATGTGGATGGAGAAGTATAGAGAAGGTCAGAAGAAGTTGCATTGTGTGTGTGTGGATTTAGAGAAAGCGTACGACAGGGTGGAGAGAGAGGAGTTGTGGTATTGTATGAGGAAGTCAGGTGTGTCAGAGAAGTATGTGAGGGTGGTGCAGGACATGTATGAGGACATTGTGACAGCAGTGAAGTGTGCAGTAGGTACGACAGACTGGTTTAAGTTGGAGGTTGGACTGCATCAGGAATCAGCTCTAAACCCTTTCCTGTTTGCAGTGGTGATGGACAGGTTGACGTACGAGGTCAGACAGGAGTCTCCCTGGACTATAATGTTTGTGGATGATATTGTGATTTGTGGTGAGAGTATTGAGCAGTTGAGAACAGCCTGGAGAGGTGGAGATATGTGCTGGAGAGAAGGGGAATGAAAGTCAGTAGGAGTAAGACAGAGTACATGTGTGTGAATGAGAGGGAGGGCAGTGGAGTGGTGCGGTTGCAGAGGGAAGAGGTGGAGAAGGTGGAGGAGTTCAGGTACCTGTGGTCAACAGTGCAAAGTAATGGAGGGTATGTTAGAGAAGTGAAGAAAAGAGTGCAGGCAGGGTGGAGTGGGTGGAGAAGAGTGATAGCAGGAGTGATTTGTGATAGAAGAGTATTTGTGAGAGTGAAAGGGAAAGTTTATAGGACTGTGGTGAGATCTGTGATGTTGTATGGATTAGAGACAGTGGCATTGAGTAAAAGACAGAAGGTGGATCTGGAGGTAGCAGAGCTGGAGATGTTAAAGTTTTAATTGGGAGTTATGAGGATGGACAGGATTTTACACATTATAACAATTATGCCTGCCTGCCTATCTATCTATCTATCTATCTATCTATCTATCTATCTATCTATCTATCTATCTATCTATCTATCTATCTGTCTGTGTATCTGTCTGTCGGTTTATGTATCGGTCTGTCTGTTTATCTATCTATCTGTCTATCTTTCTGTCTGTGTTTCTATTTATCTGTCTGTCTGTTTATCTATCTGTCTGTGGTTATAGCTGTCTGTCTATCTGTCTGTCTGTCTATCTGTCTGTCTGTCTGTCTGTCTGTTTATCTATCTATATCAATTCAATTCAATTTAAGCTTGTATATTTCGCCCTCTGTCGTCTATATAATGTATCGCAATACTCTATTGTTCTCCTGAGCTGCATTGACCAGGTAACTTTTATATTTTCACCTAAATGATGATTTTTTTGGGAAACATCCTGACTGTTTTGCTAATTGTTTGCTAACATGAAGTGGGCTTTAAATTTGTTGACAGAACTTTTATTTTGACAGGGAGGCTGGGCGCAGTGAATAGGATGTAGGAGGTTGTGGTGTTTGTTGTTGTTGGTGGTGGTGGTTCTCGGTTCCTCCTGAGTCAGTGTGTGGTGTGGAGTCTTGTGGAGTGGTCTGATCTGGTCAGGAGATGGACAGGATGGCCTCCTCCACCTGCGAGAAACCTTCTGGCTCTAAAAAGAAATCCGAAAAGAAAAGTGCATCTAAGGAGGAATATAGATTTCTGTCTAATATAATGGGAATGATGAATAATTTGAGGAAACAGGTAGGAGACAGTGTGTGGAGATCTTTATAGCTTTCGGAATTTTATTCAGTAATGTAGATTGTAGGCTATGACGTCATAACTCCGCGCTTTACTGTACTAAAGGGGCGATTTTAATCAGGCTCTATATACAGTGGGTACGGAAAGTATTCAGACCCCCTTACATTTTTCACTCTGTTATATTGCAGCCATTTGCTAAAATCATTTAAGTAAATATTTCTTCCTCATTAATATACACACAGCACCCCATATTGACAGAAAAACACAGAATTGTTGACATTGTTGCAGATGTATTAAAAAAGAAAAACTGAAATATAACATGGTCATAAGTATTCAGACCCTTTGCTCAGTATTTAGTAGAAGCACCCTTTTGATCTAATACAGCCATGAGTCTTTTTAGGAAAGATGCAACAAGTTTTTCACACCTGGATTTGGGGATCCTCTGCCATTCCTCCTTGCAGATCCTCTCCAGTTCAGGTTGGATAGTAAATGTTGTTGGACAGCCATTTTTAGGTCTCTCCAGAGATGCTTAATTGGGTTTAAGTCAGGGCTCTGGCTGGCCCATTCAAGAACAGTCACGGAGTTGTTGTGAAGCCACTCCTACATTATTTCAGCTGTGTGCTTAGGGTCATTGTCTTGTTTGAAGGTAAACCTTCGGCCCAGTCTGAGGTCCAGAGCACTCTTG
Source organism: Silurus meridionalis (assembly GCF_014805685.1). Lineage (NCBI taxonomy): Eukaryota > Metazoa > Chordata > Actinopteri > Siluriformes > Siluridae > Silurus > Silurus meridionalis. The sequence goes on along the minus strand of NC_060905.1, from coordinate 17,700,857 downwards.
AGAAGGTTTGTGTCCAGGATATCCCTGTACTTGGCTGCATTCATCTTTTCCTCGATTGCAACCAGTCGTCCTGTCCCTGCAGCTGAAAAACACCCCCACAGCATGATGCTGCCACCACCATGCTTCACGGTTGGTACTGGATTGGACAGGTGGTGAGCAGTGCCTGGTTTTCTGAAGACATACCGCTTAGAGTTAAGGCCAAAAAGTTCTATCTTGGTCTCATCAGACCAGAGAATCTTATTTCTCACCATCTTGGAGTCCTTCAGGTGTTTTTTAGCAAACTCCATGCGGGCTTTCATGTGTCTTGCAATGAGGAGAGGCTTCCGTCGGGCAACTCTGCCATAAAGCCCCGACTGGTGGAGGGCTGCAGTGATGGTTGACTCTCTACAACTTTCTCCCATCTCCCGACTGCACCTCTGGAGCTCAGCCACAGTGATCTTTGGGTTCCTCTTTACCTCTCTCACCAAGGCTCTTCTCCCCCGATAGCTCAGTTTGGCCGGACAATCGTGTTTCTGAGCTCTGTTTCTGAGCTCTTCAGGCAGTTCCTTTGACCTCATGATTCTCATTTGCTCTGACATGCATTGTAATCTGGGTCTGAATACTTAGGACCATGTGATATTTCAGTTTTTCTTTTTTAATAAATCTACAACAATGTCAACAATTCTGTGTTTTTCTGTCAATATGAACAGAAAATGAACTTAAATGATTTTAGTAAATGGCTGCAATATAACAAAGAGTGAAACTTTAAGGTGGTCTGAATACTTTCCATACCAACTGTATGTCTGTCTGTTTACCTATCTGTGTATCTATCTATCTATCTATCTATCTATCTATCTATCTATCTATCTATCTATCTATCTATCTATCTGTGTATCTATCTATCTATCTATCTATCTATCTATCTATCTATCTATCTATCTATCTATCTGTGTATCTGTGTATCTGTCTGTCTGTCAGTTTATGTATCAGTCTGTCAGTCTGTCTGTTTATCTATCTGTCTGTGGTTATAGCTATCTGTCTGTCTGTCTGTCTGTGGTTATAGCTATCTGTCTGTCTGTCTGTCTGTTTATCTATCTGTCTGTGTTTATAGTTATCTGTCTGTCTGTCTATCTGTCTGTCTGTTTATCTATCTATCTGTCTAGGGTTAGTGTTTATACAGTATCTATCTGTCTGTGTTTCTCTCTGTCTGTCTGTCTGTTTATCTATCTATTAGTGTTATCTATTTCTCTGTGATAGATAGATAGATAGATAGATAGATAGATAGATAGATAGATAGATAGATAGATAGATAGATAGATGTGTTTATATAGATTTGTATATTCACATAGACCACCAGTAGATATAAAATGCTATAAGATTATGCAGCAGGATAGTTCTGTAGGTTTTAATGGTATCTTATGAATATAATAATGTATATCAGGATTGACTATAGTTACCTTTCCTAACTGTTTAGGGAATCCTGTGTGATGTTATCCTGGTGGTTCAGGGGAAACACATCCTGGCACACAGAGTGGTCCTGGCTGCTGCGAGCCACTTCTTCAACCTCATGTTTACCAGTAACTATTTATGTTCACATTGTAAAGCAGATGCAGTGTTTATTAGTGGTGCATTTTATCACCAATTGATGAATCCAGCAGAATAGTTTTACCGATTTGGGTCACAAGCCAGAAAAGACATCAAACATAAATGTTATCGTCTCTGTCTCTCTTACAGCCAACATGATGGAGGCCACAAACCATGAGGTGGAGCTCGGAGGTGCAGAGCCTGAGATCATTGAGCTGCTTGTGGAATTTATCTACACAGCCCGGTAAGAAAAGGAATAGATTCTTTTTACTGATTATCAAATCAGCACCATGGACAAAGTGTTACTAGTCAACATTAGAATTATTAGTCTGAAAAAAGGCATCCAACTTTTTGTTGCCATTTGCTGTTTTAACATCTTGCACTCTTCTGGAAAGATATTCCACTAGATTTTAAAGTGTGCTTAAGTGCTCATTCAGCCACCGGTACTGATGTAGCAGGTCATTGTTTACATTCATCCCAAAGGTGTTCAAAAGGGTTGAGGTCAGAGTTCTATAGCAGGAGATCTTCTACTTTCTGAAGTCTTTCTGACTTCATCACAAAACCCAGTGAATCAGTGTTCTTAATTTATTTACTGCCTATAATCATCATGCCATTCTGGGTGATTCTTTCGATCTGTATGTCTGTATTTGTCCTTCTGTCTGTCTGTCTGTCTGACTGTCTGAATGTCTGTCTATCTGTCTATCTGTCTATATTCAATTCAATTAATTTTTATTTGTATAGCACTTTTAACAATGAACATTGTCTCAAAGCAGCTTTACACAGATAATGTGGTGATATAAAGAACATATTCATTCTTTAAGTCTAAGTTTGTCCCTGATGAGTGAGCCGGTGGCGACTGGTGAATGTGGTAAAGGAAAAACTCCCCGAGATGGCATAAGGAAGAAACCTTGAGAGGAACCAGACTCAAGAGGGAACCCATCCTCATCTGGGTTGCACCGAATGTCCATTTATTGTAAATAAAGGATGTTGCGGGGTACAGTGATGGTGATCAGATGCAAACTGTAGTCTTGAGTCAATGTAGCAGACTGTTGACATAAACTGCAGTCCAAAGCAATCCTCAAAGCTTCTGTTCTTACTCTGGAATTTCATGGATCCCCAAAGCGTTGATGAGAAACCGTCCCAAGCTGCACAGAGTGGCCTTCATTCGAAGAGAACACTACCCAGAGGCAGGCTTGGACGAAGTGGGCAGATCCGAGGAGGGCAGAGGGGCAGGAACAGTGGTCACTGGAACCTCAGGAGAATGTTCAACTTAGAGAGAGAGAGAAAGAAGAGGGTGACAGGAAGAGAAGGATATGGGTTATTATGTGTCCTTATTGTTGTATGAAGTTAATGTCACTGTGCAGTTTGGACTCCGACAAGACTCGCTATGGCAGCATAACTAAAAGGGAGAACCAGAAGGCAACACAGACATGAGGGATCTCTGGTATAAGAGACAACCCACCACACCATCGTCAACAAACCCTGGATCCCTCCAGATCTTATCAAGCATCCAATGTATAATGTCCTTTACACACTCCTCAACATTGTTAAGCTGATCTCTCTCATCTGGCTTTGCTGAAATATACAACTGTGTATCATCAGCACAGTAATGAAAGCGAATACCATGTTTATGTATAATTTCACCCAGAGGCAGCATATATAAAGAGAAAAGCAGTGGGCCTAAGACAGATACTTGCGGAACACCAAACTTTACCTCAGAGAGTGTGGAGAACTCACTATTTACCTCAACAAACTGATAGTCAAATAAGACATAAGCCAGGAGAGAGCTGTTCCCTTTATTCCAACAGCATTTTCTAGTCTAGCAAGCAGTATAGTGTGATCAATGGTTTAAGAAGCTGCACTAAGGTTGCAAAGGGCAAAACAAGTAAAGAGACAAAACCCTGATCAGAGGCCATTAACAGGTTGTTTACCACCTTAATCAGCATGTGCTATGATGAGGCCTAAATCATGACTGATACATTTTGAAAATGTTATTCCTCAGTAGATGTGAGCAGAACTGCTGTGCTACAACCTTTTTTAGAATCATGGAGAAAATGGGGAGGTTTGATATTGGCCTACAGTCGGACAGCTGACAAGGGTCAAATTCAGGTTTCTTAATTAGAGGGTTGATAACTGCAGTTTTAAGGATTTAGATACATAACCAGTGCTGATGGAAGAGTTTATAATTTTTAGAACAGATTCAGTTACTTCAGGAGTTATCTGTATGAAGAAACTTGTAGGTAAAGGATTGAGAACACAAGTTGATGATCTTGATGATTAAATAAATGAAATTAAGTCATTCTCTTAAATGGAAGTAAAACTTTGTAATTAATTGTTATAATTATAGTTCTATCCATAGGATTACTTATAAAGTAGTTCAGATTTATATTAATCGTCTGGACTTTTTGGCTGATGTTATCATTGGAAATCATTACTACCATTCGTCGGTTTGCATGTTAGTGCAGTGCTTTTACTTTTTGAGAACTCATATGCATAGGTATGCTTAACACTGCATCGTGGTGAAGTACTTATGCTATGACTGAGGCAGATTTTTAAAGAGATAAGATAATGATCTGAAATAGCTTCAGACAGTGGAATTATGACTCATCTTTTTATATCGAATCCAAATTTTAATATTAAATCTAAAGTGCGCCCACCACTATGAGTGGGTCCTTTAACATTAATTCCTACTGAATCTAGAATGAACACAACTGCTGTTCTTAAGGATTCTTTCTGATTATCAAAATGAATATTAACCAACAATTATTTGCTTTATTTCTGTCACTATTTGTCTTTCTATCTGTCCATTTTGTCTGTATGTTTGTCTGAATATATATATGTATTTCTGTCTGTCTGTTGGCAACAATACTGGAGTTTTGGCTAAAAGCCTTCAGATCCAGAACGCAATATGACATACCAAGACATGAAGACTTTCAACTTCTTTTCTTTCTTTTCTTTTTTTCTTTTTTTTTCTTCTTCAGCATCTCTGTTAACAGCAACAACGTCCAGTCTCTACTGAATGCAGCTAACCAGTACCAAGTAGAGCCAGTAAAGAAAATGTGTGTGGATTTTCTGAAAGATCAAGTGGACGCGACTAACTGCCTTGGTAAGTAATTCCTTTTCAAGAATTCCAGACGAATGTGTAAGAATTCCAGTATGGACATTTGCCCAGAATAAAAAACACTGTATCGGCAAAAGTATCGGGACACCTGATTTTTCCAGGTGCCATGACAATGTTCAATATCATCTTTTATCTAGTGGACATTTGAATTATGATTTAATGAGTCTAACATCTGTGAACTGGGAGAAACCAAGTGGACAGGACTGGGGGGACTCTTACAGCTTCTGATTATGAAAATGAATCTACTTTTTCTGACCTATAAGAATCAAGAATTTAACACCCTGTTGTACAGTATGGAAAATACGGCATAGGGGACAGGAAGGAGTGTTTGAATTGAGGTCAGTGATCGTGTCTCTTTCTTCTTTTTGGAGCCGCCTGATCCATAAAAACCTCAGGATCCATAAAAACCTCTTCAATTAGAGACCACTTTGGGCAGCTGAGGATGGTTCCACATAAACAGCCTAGAGATCTATGAGCAATTAAAGAACTATGAGAATGTATATCTATATGTTGGGTTCCCTTTTGAGGCTGGTTTCTCTCAAGGTTTCTTCCTCCATCCATCTCTGGGAGCTCACAGTCACCACTAAATTAAACCGAAATGTCTCGGCATGAATCCCTACAGGTATCAGCGCATTGGCAGAGTGTCTGCACTGTCCCGAGCTGAAGACTGCAGCAGACGAGTTCATCTACCAGCACTTCACAGACGTGTACAAACTGGACGAGTTCCTGCAGCTGGATGTGAAGCAGGTCACACATCTGCTTCACCAGGACACGCTGACCGTCAGAGCTGAAGACCAGGTGACCAAGAGGTCTAGCACATCATAGAGTTAGTCTAACCTGTGGTTTTTATTAGTGGTGTAACGGTACACAAAAATCCGTACCTCGTATTTAAAGTCAAGGTTCAGTTAAAAAGATTGCTTTTTTATATATTTATAAACAGTAAATTATCAACAGTTTACTTTAAAAAAAAAAAAAAAAAAGGTTTTATAAAATGCCTGCTTGGTTTAAATAAATAAAATTAAATATATAACATTAAAATAGAATAAATCAAAGTAATTATATTATTTAAATTAATTAATCAATTATTATTCGCACATTAAATTGTTTGATTAAAATGTAATACATGTAAAAATTGTATGAAATAGTTTACATTTCTTAGACCCCATGTGGGTAATACAGATGTGCATATATATATATATATATATATGTGTGTGTGTGTGTGTGTGTGTGTGTGTGTGTGTGTGTGTGTGTGTGTGTGTGTGTTTTTATTTTATATTTCATTTTTTAAAGATATGATCTACTTAACTATATATTATTATTATTATTATTAATTTATTTCAGCATTCTTTAACAAATGTCTTTATTTAAGAAACACACAACATAATTATTTATTTTATTAAGTCAATATATTTATTTATATATTAATTCATTCCTTCTATACTTCATTTATTCTCTCCCTCGATATGCGTAATTGTTGTCTTTTATTCCGAGAAATTTTCGAAGCTGGACCGAAAAGGCAAAAGAAGCGTTGGCAATGACAGGAAGTAGTAGTGATTTCCCACATGCGCAGTACAAATCGTGTTTCCGGTACTGATCTAGTAGCCACGGTGACAGGGTAAAGTGCGAGAAACTTGCGGTCCCCCGCTTATAATGTTTGTGAGGGACGTGTAACAAGGATGGCATTGGGTTCACACATGTTCCACGCCGAGAGTCCTGTACTGAAACAGTTCACATCGAATACGTGTTCCGTTACACCACTTGTTTTTATATACGACCCACCCAGATGTGAAAAAGTCCAGGATAAAGGAATTCAAAGCTTAATGAGCTCATGAATCCATGCACATTTGTAACTGTAAAAACATCTGTACCCCCTGTAGATCTACGACGCTGCCGTGCGGTGGTTAAAGTATGACGTGTTGAATCGGCAGAAGTACATCGTGGACATACTGAGCAAAGTGCGCTTCCCGCTCGTGTCCAAAAACTTCCTGAGTAAGACGGTCCAGGCCGAGCCTCTCATCCAGGACAATCCCGAGTGCCTCAAAATGGTTATCTGTGAGTCTCATGAACATTCAATTACAAATTCTTTCGCGGATATAATTAGCAGCTATAATAGGAATATAATATTTAAATAGCAGGAATATTCGTTAGAATTACAGATCAAAAGCATCTCCATCGTTCACCCAAGGGCAATGATGTCATGATGAAATGCTGGTTGATGTGTAAGGCGTCTTTCCTGTTTTTTGTGCATGTGTGTGGGGTTCAGGTGGAATGCGGTACCATCTTCTCTCACCTGAGGACAGAGAGGAACTGGGTGAAAGCAGTCGTCCACGGCGCAAGAAACACGATTTCCGCATCGCACTGTTCGGCGGCTCGCAGCCACTGTCCTGCCGCTACTTCAACCCCAAGGTGCATACTATCAGTTTAAAAAGCTGCATCTCTGCTGGTATGGGAGTGCATTAGTGTCTGTGGAATGGGCACCTTGCACATTTGGAAAGGCTCCATCAATGCTGAACATCATGAAATGAAAAATACAACAAAGGATACCCAGAACTGTTGAGCAGCTAGAATCCTGTATCAGACACGTATGGAACAACGTTCCTCTCCCAAAACTTCAGCAACTAGTCACCTTAGTTCCTTATCTTTCACTTAAAATTTTATATATTCAGAGTTTAACCATTTGATATGTTTTTCTTTTGTTTGTTTGTTTGTTTTATTGTGAATGGAATATGAATTTGAGATTTGCAAATCATTGCATTCTGTTTTTTATTTAAATTTTTTACAACAAAAAATCTTTTCCCCTCCTCTGCAAACCATGTCGTATTTAATGACAAACAAAGATTTCAACACTATCATGTCACACGCTGGTTCTTAACATTCCCTTGTGTAAGTCTTTGTTCTTTCTGGCCCTTTCAGGACTACAGCTGGACCGATATCCGCTGCCCGTTTGAGAAACGGCGTGATGCTGCGGCTGTTTTCTGGGACAACGTAGTCTACATCCTGGGAGGATCACAGCTTTTCCCTATTAAAAGAATGGACTGTTATAACGTGGTAAAGGACAGCTGGTATTCCAAACTCGGTCCCCCGAACCCTAGGGACAGTCTGGCAGCCTGCGCATCCAAGGGCAAGATCTACACCTCAGGTGGCTCCGAAGTGGGTGAGTTTGGAGAGGAAGTGAAAAACATGGCTGATGTTTTTTCCCCGTTAGGGGTCTCCCCAGCTGATCGTTTGAATCAATGTTACTCTGTCCTTTACATCTGTCCAACCACCTGCACATCTTTCCTCACCACCTCCATAAACCTCCTCCTTGGCCTCTTTCTTTTCCTCCAATATCAGCATTCTCCTAATCCTTTCATTGAGCATCTTCAGCTCTGCTACCTCCAGCTCCACCTCCTGTCTTTTACTCAATGCCACTGTCTCTAAACCATACAACATCTCAGGTCTCACCACAGTCCTATAAACTTTCCCTTTCACTCTCACAGATACTCTTCTATCACAAATCACTCCTGCTATCACTCTTCTCCACCCACTCCACCCTGCCTGCACTCTTTTCAAGTTTCATGTGACAGTTTGTAATGAAATTCTTAAGTGAGGCTCCAGACAAACTGCAGGAAAGTACAGCAAATATTACACAATAAATATTAAACAATATGAAACAGTAAAGGCGAAAAAGGAGAATGGTTTAATAATGAGATATAAAGTTATAAGTATTTACAATTGTATCTAGAAGTCCTTGTATACATTAAATAAATTATGAATATGTATTTATATTATTTATTTGTTATAATAATATGATATTACTTATTATATTATTATTTATTTATTTTATATGAATATTTATTCAGTTTATTGGGATTAATAAAGTATCTATTTATCTTTATCGTTTAAATATGACATTTGCAGAAGGGATTTTTATTAAAATATGAAAGATGGAGGAGAATAAAGGGAATGTATATCTTGCAGAAGGTGTGCAGAAATACACAGGGATAGTTTATAAGTAGTTTACAAGTCCACTTGTGTGATCCAATTATATAATGCAATAGCAGGTCCCTTTTTTTTATAGCAGAATTCAATTCAACTCCATTCTTAGATCTTTTTTGTTTTTAGGTTTAGTGGAGGAGAGATGTCTTCATTAATTTTAATCACACATCTATGGACGTCCCAAGAGGACATGCATCATAATCATTATTTCTTTCTTGTTTTCACCACTTTATTTTCAACATAACAGAAAAACACGTTTTTTTCTTTACGTAATTGTGGTGTGGTTTATTAGAGGTCAACCGAGAGTAGATTTTACTGATACCGATCGCCAGGTTGGATCGTACTTGCCGATAACCGATTGATCAACTGATCAACTGATTAATCCATTCATTAAAATGGATACTGGATAAAAAAAAAAAACCCTAACACTCCATGTTAAATAGAACTGAACTTTATTACCAAAAACGTAATACATAAAAACAGTAGTGATTTATGAAAATGTGCTAAATAAAATATAAATAATATATTAAATAAATTAATAAATAATAAATATACTATAGTGCTCTCCGTGCAGCGCGCAGTCTCCTGTGTAAAAACAAACAGGGTGTTGCGTTAGTTATTCGCCTCTAGAGGCCGCTCTTGTAATGACAGCGGACCGGAAGGCGGAAAAACTATCGGTATGGATTTCTGCGGCTAGTTCCAGCAATCGACTATTAGTGCTAATTAACCGGCAAAACCGATTAATCGATCAACCTCTAGTTCTATCGTTACTAGCATTTCTGGCCTAAACGCATCCGTTTTACTTATAATCTATAATCTTTTATTTGACTTTATTCACATTTTCTTATCCAGATATAGTATTGCTTAATGAAACATCAACACCCTGTCTAACCTGTTATAGGAAGCTCTGCACTCAACCTGTTTGAGTGCTACGACACTCGGACGGAGACGTGGCAGAACAAACCCAGCATGCTCCAACATCGCTGCAGCCACGGCTCAGTGGAAGCCAATGGTTTGATCTACGTATGCGGAGGGAGTCTGGGGAACAACGTATCGGGCCGAGTACTCAACAACTGCGAAGTGTATGACCCCATCACTGAAGAGTAAGAACACATGTCTCGCACCCTGACCTCATACACATATAGTGGCTTCTAGACGCTGCCCTGAGGACCTTCATGGGTTTTTTTTTTTTTATTTGGCAAGTCTGAGTGTGATTTTTACTTTTTTTTTATGGGTTAATATAAGCAAAGTGGAATCTGATTATATGGATTGGGTTCAAACTCTTTTATTTTAATGCATTTCTTTCATTAAATACCATTAAAGAATATAATCTAGATTATACATGACTGTTAGGTTAAACTACCTAATAATGAGTAAGAAGTGGAGTAGTGTGACTGTTATTGTTTTTCTTTTTTTGTGACAGTTCTTTATACTTTTAACATTTATAGTACAACTCAAAAGAAATTCCTGTTTACACTTATATTCTTGCAGCTCAGTTTATTTATCCCAGTAGGAACAGTCTGTTTGCAGTATACTTTGCTCAGACATTTAACAATTTACAGTTGACATACTGTATGTAAAAGAAGAAAAAATGATTAAAAGCTGATCAATTTTATTTAAAATAACCAGTAATAACCATCAGTTACCACTAGAGGAAGAATTTAAGAATTTCATTCCTTTTTTTGAATAAATGATCTATTTTTTTTACCTGTTTTTTGAACATCTGGAAACACAAAAACATCCTTAATGTTAGCCTTGTTCAACACCAACTATAGTGTTTTAAATGAATTTCTCTGTTGAAGCTTCTTGCTTATTTAATCAGTCCCAGAATCCCGCCATTCATTTAATCAGTCCAGCGTTTTACCAAGTTATTTGTTTTTTAGTTTGTAACTAATTGTATAGTACTAGATGTTTTGTGTTTATAACGTAGGGGTGTAACAAAATAGCAACACGTGAGTATCGCGATATTATGTTGGCCGATACTGTATTGATTCTCAAAAATTTAAATATCGATATTTAACGAACAAAATCAATGGCAGTTGTTTTGTTTTGAGTTTCTGATCAACAGCAGTATTCTTATCTCTGAACAGACTGTTAGACTCTACCAATAGAGTTTAATAGTCATAATAGTCTTTCTTTTTCTTCACTTTCTTGCCTCTCTAGGATTGTAACTTTAGTGAAACACTAGTTAGCGCTCAGATCATGCTTCTACTACTAGCCTACTAATAATAATATAATACAATCATCCTCATCTTCAATCCCACTTTGTTAGGTGTCTAACTATATTGTTTTTGCTGAGGTTTGAATATGGTTGTGTGCGGTTTAGCGTTCCTAAAATGATATCCTATTCCTAAAATAAGTAATATTCCCAATATATATCTTATCACAATGTCGTATCTCAACCCCTGTAACGTGATGCGTATCGTGTATCATCGCTTAGTGTTTGAGGCCGTGGACTTCTTATAGGAAAGTCGTGAGTTCAAATCCCAGGACCACCAATTCGCCATTGTACGGCATTTTAAGCAAGACCGATAGTTAACCAGGGGTATAAACGTAAGTCGCTCTGGATAACGGCATAATTCCAGACGCCATAAATGCATGTTGTTTGTATGTTAACCAGAGCATTAATATAAACTGAAATTTGATTTGGAATGAATCTACACTTACCTTGAGGGATTTTCAGCACCAGCTCGTTAACATGCGTTTGATTGCGATAGGTCTAAAACAGTATTGCCCTTATCTTATCTACGCGCCTTTACACTTCATCATCATCGCATCAGATTGGTTAGGAAAGGTTGCATAATGAATCGTTGTGCTCCCTCCTCTTCTCCTCCACTTTCAGATGGAGAGTGCTTTGTGGCATGAGGGAGGCCAGGAAGAACCACGGTCTGGTGGTGGTCAACTCGAGGATCTACGCTGTGGGCGGACAGAACGGCCTCGGTATGTTTCCTCTACACAAACGCTTGCTGCTGGAAGATTGGAAGATCTGAGATGTCATGCATTGGTTAGATATTCTCAGATACCATGACCATTTTTTTGCCTCCTGCAGGGGGGCTGGACTCAGTGGAGTATTATGAAATATTCAGTAACGAGTGGAAAATGGCGTCGCCGATGCCGTGGAGAGGCGTAACGGTGAAGTGCGCGGCCGTGGGCTCGGTCATCTACGTGCTGGCCGGATTTCAGGGAGTGGGCCGACTGGGTCATATCATGGAGTACTACACGGACGCGGACAAATGGGCCATGTCGAGTAAAGAGCGAGCCTTCCCCGTCACCAGCTGCCTCATCTGCGTGGTAGACACCTGCGGAGCCAACGAGGAGGAAATGAGCTTCCACGAACCATCATCGTCATCATCATCCGCGTCCACTTCAACATCCTCGGCTCCTACAGCACATGGACCATGCTGAGATTGAATCTGGACTAGAGCTCTGTGTATTTGTTGTACAAACGTTTTTATTTGTCAGGTGGTGTTTTTTTAATGAATAACCGAGGAGGTATTTGTGTAGTGGCTTCTCCTTGAGATGTTTTTCCTTTTAGTTTTGTGTTTCTATTTTTTTTTTTTTGCTTGTTTTTAGCAACATGCTGTTTGTTGTTGTTGTTGTTTTTATTAGCATACAGTATGTGGCAAAAACAAGTCCTGAGGGGAAAACCACCACCCTAAGTTTTATTATACTGTTAATTGTATGTTACATTTTTTTAAACGATATTTCTCCAAGAACAAAAAAAAACTAAGAAAAGGAAACAAGCAATAGAGTCACATAAAAATGTGATAAAAGAGGCTGTAGAATAGTTTTAACGGTAAACAGAGGTCAAACTAAATATGTTTTGTTTTGTTTTAACTGTTCACTGCGTTTCGTAGTCAGTATGGTACATCAGGATTCATTTTATTTCATTATTTTTTGGGGGTTTTTTTACATACTTTCTTTCTATTACCGTATTTCTGGACTTTTGCGTAATCCTGCACGTTAAAAGAGAGGACGCGATCATTATCTTTTTTTCTGGTGTATGAATATATAGTACAGGCCCATTTATTAGGAAAACTGATGAAAAACTTTGTACATTTAATAAAATTAATGCAATTTTGCTCATATCTCGTGTACACGGATAATAGATTCCAAGATGCCGGGATTTGTAGAGGTAAGAATACACATTGAAACACACATGCACCGATATGAAGCAGCTTCACCTGTATTACGATTTAATTCGACACAATGTGATTCTATGAAAAAAATATGATCGATGCAATTCAATAAGTTACAGATAGGTCACTTTTAACGCATGGCTCTTTCACAAACAGGCATTTGTAGTGCAAAAAAAAAAAAAGATGAAATAAAGTCAGACTCTTTTTTTTTTCCCTGTTCTGTTTCCAGGAAGTCACAGCTCTACCTCTGCCATGTTAATCTGTATTCTATGTGATTCTCAGGACGCCTCGGTCTCTGTAGTGTTGTGATGCATTATATTTACGCAAACAGTTTAGCGAGGAGAAATCAATCGACATATCAAATATTGGTCACAAATTATTGGTCACTTTTCATTTAATAAAAGTATACCGAATCTAGTAATAATTATATATAAATAAATCGGTTTTACAGATGCAAAAGCTTTGTATCAGCCAGTATCGCTAAAGTGCCACTCTAGGGCCCTTGACGCTATGTGACCTAAGCTTCATAACGTGTATATATAAATATGCAAAGAAAGAATTTCACCATCCTATAATGTACATGTGACAAGTAAAAATAAAGAAGAAAAAAAAGCTAATAAACTGGTTAATATGTGTGCAATTTTAAAGTGTGTAGATGAGAACGAGTTTTACATCACCAGCATCGTGAAATGAAATACAGTGAATCCATTTTCACAGCTCTTCACTTTCTCCACATTTTGAAATGTTACAGCTTTATTCCAAAATCAATATTTTCCTCAAAATTCTACAAACAATCCCCATAGTGATAATGTGAAAGAAGTTTGTTTTAAATCTTTGCAAATGTTTAAAAAATAAAAAAAAACAAGTGCTTCACAGCCTTTACCATGACACATAACGTCAAGCTTGGGTGCATGCTGTGTCCACTGATCATCCTTCAGATGTTTCTACAACTTGATTCAAATGCAGTTGATAAGAGATGATTTGGAAAGACACACGTGTCTATATAAAGTCCAGGACTCGCCCAAACTGAGTGATCAGGAGAACAACCATCTCTGCAGCACTCCAACAATCAGTGCTGTATTTTAGAGTGGCCAGACAGAAGCTACTCCTTAGTAAAAGCCCACCTGGAGTTTGCCGAAAGGCACCTGAAGGACTCTCACATTATGAGGAACAAAGATTAAACTCTTTGGTCTGAATGCTAAGCATCATGTCTGGAGGAAACCAGGCACCGCTCATCACCTGGCCAATACCACCTCTACAGTGAAGCATGGTGGTGGCGGTATCATGCTGTGGGGATGTTTTTCAGCAGCAGGGACTGGGAATGCAGCAATGTAAGTTCTGCAAAGAAAAATGGGAGAAACTGCTTAAAATTGGTGCCAAGCTTTTAGTATTAAACTCAAAAACACTCAAAGCTGAAATTAGTGCCAAAGGAGCTTCAAAGTATTGATTAAGTCTGTGAATACTTATGTACATGTGATTTTTATTTTATTTTACGAAGATTTCAAACAAACTTATTTTACGTTGTCATTATGTGGTATTGTTTGTAGAATTTCGAAGAAAATAATTAATTTAATTAATTTTCGAATAAGACATAAAATATTGTATACTTTTCCAGATGCACCGTCGAATATATTAACATAAATAGGGACTATGTATTACACTTAATTATATTAATTAAGATGAATATGCAAATTACCCAAATTGGATTTTTAATTAATGAAATAGCCAGACATTAATAACCTGCCCATATGGTCCTGATAAACCGAAAGGTACGGATAATGTACATTAACCACCAGGTGGCGCCATAGTTTTTATTTGTTTTTTTGTTATTGTAATGCTTTTTTTCAGTAACCATGTAATAAATATTTTCTTGTTACTAATGTTATGTTAGTAAAAATAAATAAATAAATAAATAAATAAATAAATAAATAATCTGTTTATACAATTTGTAGGCAAACGATTATTTCTGAGAATGAGCTGTTTTTAATTTGAATACAATTCAAGTGTGTACGTCTTATTTCCGATACAAGTTTACTAGACGGTGTCAATTTCTTGTAGACTGTTAGTGGTATATAGTGCGCACTATTTAGGGAGTAAGTAGTATGTTAGTATGAGGATTGAGACGCGGGTTCGGTATCTTAAAGAAGGGGGAGAGGAAGGGTTTTTCTCAGGACAGGTTTTTTTGTTTAAGCGAATGTGTGTGTGTGTGTGTGTGTGTGTGTGTGAGAGAGAGAGAGAGAGAGAGAGAGAGTGTGTGTGTGTGAGAGAGAGAGAGAGAGAGAGAGTTTGTGTGTGAGTGAGAGAGAGAGAGAGTTTGTGTGTGTATGTGTGAGAGAGAGTTAGTGTGTGTGAGTGAGAGAGAGAGTTAGTGTGTGTGTGAGTGAGAGAGTTTGTGTGTGTGTGTGTGTGTGTGAGAGAGAGTTAGTGTATGTGTGTGTGAGAGAGAGTTAGTGTATATGTGTGTGTGAGAGAGAGAGAGTGTGTGTGTGTGTGTGTGTGTGTGTGTGTGTGTGTGAGAGAGAGAGTTTGTGTGTGTGTGTGTGTGTGTGTGTGTGTAGAGAGAGAGAGAGAGAGAGAGAGGAAGAAAGGAAGAAAGCACTTGGGAGAATGACGCAGGACTGATACCTGGGGCAGGTTGGAATCAGCTCATTCCGGCTGTAGGGAAGGTTTGAGTTTTCGGCTCATATGGAGTAACTCGGCTGCCAGACTGCACATGGAAAAGCGACAGTTTCATTCAGGTTCGTTGGCGTTTGTTTGTTGTAGTGAAGATGAAAGGGGGTTGCGCGGTGTTTGAAAGACAAGATGAAAAAGCGTGACCGGAAATCACCGCTTTTGAAGTTGTAGAATATATTAAATGTATATACATTGTATCTGTTTCCACGCCGAGTCACTGTCACGTTTTCCTGAACCCTTAACGCATGTATAGTGAGTGAGATGTTCCGTGTTTGACTCGGTTCTGACACTTTATCCACATTTCCGAGGTGGAGATCAAACCTTTTCCCCTTCTCACTACACTATTTTATATAACAACCCTGGTTTCTGTCATCCAGTGTCTTCTCTGTCTTATTGGACTTTTCTGACGTCACATGAAGTTTTGTCGTCATTGTATTTCTACAAGGCAGTTAAACGTGTACACAAGCCCAGGGCTCATTGCATTTTCATTTCTTCACAGAACAGCCTTTTTTCCCCCACTGGTATAGAATGAATGTGCTTTCTGTCCCAGCACTCAGTACATGCCCTGCCTTAACACTAAGACTGGCCACGTCCCAATCCACATACTTTTTTGTGTCTCACACACACACACACGCAGTGTTTTGACCTTTCCATAACATAATCCAGATGTCATTTTGGGAGTTGGCTGTAATTGCATTTTTTTTTTTTACAACAATGTCCATGTGTGATAGGATGGTTTCCCATCCCATGAAGGTGCCAAAACTTTTTTTTCTTCACATCAGAAAAACTGGCGTGACCTGTAGCAGGACTGGTTCATCCTTAACAATCGGTGGTTAGGGCTCTGGGTTGCTGATTGGAAGGTCAGGGGTTCAAGTCTATGTATTGCCATGCTCCCAGTGTTGGGCCCTTGAGCAAGGCCCTTAACCCAACTGTATCACAGCTGATCCTGCAATCTGAACCCAGCTTCATAACAATTTGGGATTTGCGGCGAAATAATTTTAATGTATATGTGCTTTAATGCTTAAATGTACAGAATATGTGGCAAGTAAAAGCTTCTTTCTTTCTTACTTTTTTTACATATTTTTTAAATTTTTTAATGTTTTGTATTTTTCTTGTTCGTTCTTTCTTTCTATTTTTATTTCCTGTATTCTTTCTTTCTTTTGGAAAAAAAGGTGTCTCTACAGCTCTGCAATGTGTATACTATTTGATTATATATTGTATATATAAATGATTCCACGTTTACAGCGATATCATTCGAGGTTTTGCTCGTCATCGCTGAAAAAAAAATGTCAAATCCAAAACCTGTCTGTCCAAAATTCCATCGTATTTGCTGGAAGTCTCGTGGTGCAGTGTCACTGCACGCTGTTTATTCATACACACAACACACTCGCGCAGAAACGGAGAGAGAGAAGGAAAGCTCGTCCTACATAAAAAAAATATCATATTGGCAGTCTATAAAAATAAATCAGCTGTGCTTCAGACCTACAATCATAAAAAGAATGTAAATGGTGTCACTTTGTAATATTGTTTATAGCACAGTGCGGATAAATTCTCAAATCTGATTGGTCAGAACATGTCAATCAATTTTCTGACCGTGTTTCAGCTACCAGGGTTATAACAATATTAATCAAAAGCATTGGGACACCTGACAGTTCCAGCCATATCTGAAAGTCACTTGAGCTAGGAGACTCAAAGCTGTTCCATCATGACAATACCAGAGATGGCAAAAGTGCACACATCCTTCACTCAAGTAGAAGTGCAGATACTCGTGTTTTAAAAGACTCTGGTAAAAGTTGAAGTTCTGACTGTACTTTTTCACTCAAGTTAAAGTAAAGAAATTTGGTCTCTGATATGTTCTTCAGAACGTCATTATTACTACCTGTTTTAGTTTCACGCTGGTAACCCGACTCTCGTAATATATTAATACAAAAGTATTTAAAATGTTGTTCCCTAATGAATGTATTCAGGCTGAAGATCCACCATATAGAACACAAGCAGAGAAAAGATGATGATGATGATCAGGTGATCAGGAATATTTACATCACTGACTCCCTCTGTCTCATCCATGTTAACCCCAGACTTCTTACTGTCTCCTGTCTGCTCATTGTTATCTTTGTAAACTAGTGTACGCTTGTGGTATGTGAGAGCCATGAAATGATCCACCAGTGGTCGATTAAAAAAACGCACATTGACAAGAAATAGGTTAATGGGCTGAGAAGAAAAAATATTGATCTATAGATTAAAACTAAAGTAACAAGTCTGGTTTGAATTTGTGTTAAAAAATTTAATGAGTGAAAGTAAAGAAGTTGTAAAAAGTAAAATAAAAAAAGTTGATGATGACCCTGTGCACAAAGCAGCTCCATAAAAATATTCTTTACCTGGGTTGGAGTGGAAGATCTCCTGCTATAAAGCGCTGACCCTCAACCTTATTGCGATGAACGTAAACACTGACCGCACTCCAGCTCTTTTCTAACACTCTTGTGGCTGAATGAATCTCCACAAATCTTCACAAACACACTCCAAAATCTAGTGGAACATCTTCCAAGGAGACTGGAATTATAAGAGAATAAGGTTATTATAAGAGGAAAGATGGACTAAATATGAAATGGAATGTTTAAAATGCTCCTTATTGATTTTCATAGTGAATGCGTCTTTGTGGTAACTAGACAAGCACTGTTTATTCGTTTAATTCGCTTTTTTTTTTTATCTTATCAACTTTACAAGTACAAAAAAGAGAGTACATTGAGGCTTTAACGTCTGTTATAACTAGATCTGTTAATATGATCACTTTTTCTTTTTTGGAAAACGCTCCATAACATCATTGTGAGTAAATGTATAGTGTTGTTATTTATATACTTTTAAAAGTCACCAACAGCTGGAACCAAATACCTTGTGTGTAAACACACCCTGCCAATAAACCTGATTCTAATTCTGATCATCCGTAACTATTTAATTAATAGAAAAATTGCTGTGGTATAAGTGGAATCAAACTCTTACTGATATAGAAAATTAATCAATGTTTGGGCCGTAAAAGTAACTTCTTTTTATATTTATGTTTTACTCGTGGTGATGGTACAGAGAGATGCAAGCAGACAGGCAGACAGACAGACAGACAGACAGGCAGACAGGCAGGCAGGCAGACAGACAGACAGACAGGCAGACAGACAGACAGACAGACAGACAGACAGACAGGCAGGCAGGCAGGCAGACAGACAGACAGGCAGGCAGACAGACAGACAGACAGACAGACAGACAGACAGGCCAGCGGTGTTTCTACTGCCTTTCAACCATGGGTCAGTTTTATTATAAAATAATTTATTGATTTGCTTTGTGTGATTATTCAATTCAATTGTTGCATCAGGATTTTAATGTTAGTCACAGCGTGCAATCAGACGGATGGACGGGCAATTAATTTAACCCATTCAAGTTTCTTATTTAAGGAATAGACATTTGTGAACATAAAAAAAATGTATGTATTCTAAAAAACAAAGCTTTTTTTGCAACTACACAAAACGTCCTCAGGCCTGGGCTCAACACTATGGTTATCTCTAACATTCGTCATTTTATGATGCACACAGCAGATATCTGATTCACAGAAGGACGAGGGCCAGCAAGGTCTTCTCTGCTGGTCTAACCTTTATCAAAATCACTAACTTACATTTTCTATATACAAACCCGATTCCAAAAAAGTTGGGACACTGTACAAATTGTGAATTTAAAAACAAGAATGAAATAATTTACAAATCTCATAAACATATTTTATTTACAATAGAATATAGATAATATATCAAATATTGAAAGTGAGACATTTTGACAGTTTTAGTTCAATCTATGTTGGATTCTGAATAAAATATTGACATTTGAAACTTCCACATGATTGCATCCTGTTTTTATTCACAATTTTTACAGTGTCCCAACTGTTTTGGAATCAGGTTTGTATTTATTGTCCATGAATATGTATTATATGATTTAATATTTTATTCTCTTTATTTTATAGCGTTTCTCTTGGTTGTGCTGCTTAAAGCGAACTGCACCAGCTCAAATATATTCATGCCGATTTCATAACTTTTTTTTTTTTCATTCCACAACGGCTGACAGAGGAGAAGAAATGTATTTAGCCACACTTACAAGGATATTTACAAGACAGATTTCTCATCAGGATTCTCATTAGTCTTTTCCTACTTCCTTCTCTAAAAAAAGCTTGAGAGATGTTTGTGTAACGCTCATGTAACTAATGAGCTGAACCTGTTGCAGGTGTGGAAATGATGTTTGAAATCTATGATGTATAAAGTTGGATATTGACAAATCTATAGACATTCTTCCCTGAACGTTCATGAACGATTCGTTCACTTTCAACCAATCTTTTTAATCTGACTCAGATGAACGGGTCGTCTCGAAGAGTGGTTTATGTTTTACTGGATGAGCAAAGTATTATGAAATCTTCATACGTTTTGTACAGGAAACAGAATTGAGTAGTTAATCTTATGAGTCCTTTGGTCTGAGTTGTTCATTTTTTTGTCACGCGACTCCCATAGATGCCATGTAGTTCTATATACATTTATAAATTATTGGAAATTTAGTCAAAGTTGGTGTATGTAGATGTATTGGGGGATCTGTTCATCAAAAATATATATAATAAATATATATTTTATTACTGGTTAAAGAAACGAAATGAACTTAATGACTCAAAGGACCAATTGACCAAAATGACTGATCTTCCCATTACGAGTTTAATGTGAGACTCTATTACTATCAGGTCCTTTGGTCATTTACTGAAATATCTAAATACATGTATAATTTGTGATCTTAAACAGCCACACAGTCATGTTTTTGTTCCCGGATTTCATGCCGTTTAGGGTGGGTTTAAAGCTTTTGTGTTAGTTGATAACTTTAGGATTCCATTAAGTTGTTTCGGTGGCATCCAGCATCTGTAGGAACGTTTTCCTGTCTCTCATACAGACTACGAATAAGGACAAAAACATGTAAAAAAAATTTCTGCCTTTGATTAATGGTCCTGTTGGAATGATCACCTTGACGGAGATCTCTCTGACTAGGACACGTTCTTCTTAAGATTTTGGCCTGTATTTTGGCTCCATCCATGTTTGCCCTTGAAAGTGACAAGATATCCAGTTCTTCGTGTCGAATATAACACCAGATCACGATGCTGAATTCATTGTCCTTCCTGGTAGGATTTCCATGAACTAGATTTTGATCTTCCCCAAATGTAATGCTTTGTTTCAAATGATTGAAGAACCTTTTTTTGAAAGCTGTGCAGACTGGGAAAAAAACATTTCCCTCACATGCCTTTATGTTGGCTTTTCTGAGAAGTGGCTTTCTTCTGGCCACAAACATGAAGAGGCTGATGGGTTTGTTGAGGTTTGTACAGGTTCTCTTTTTTTCAGCCAGTTAGTTCCTTTGGTGTCGTACAGTTTATGGACACGTCTGACATGCGTCCTTCTTTCTATTTATAGACTTCACACTTTGTAGTTTGCGTAATGTCTGGGTTGTGCAATGAGCTCTTCTGCTTTTTGTAATGGATATCGCAGATCTCAGAGGAAGGTCCACAGGCAGGTTCTTTGGGGCTCCTGATAGCAAATGTGGTCTGATCCACAGTTCCACAGGTTGATTTCAAATAAAGACAGTTTTAGCATATAAAAAATGTTTTAAAT
The DNA here is from genome assembly GCF_014805685.1 of Silurus meridionalis. Lineage (NCBI taxonomy): Eukaryota > Metazoa > Chordata > Actinopteri > Siluriformes > Siluridae > Silurus > Silurus meridionalis. The sequence goes on along the minus strand of NC_060905.1, from coordinate 17,679,714 downwards.
TATATACAGGGCCTGTCAAAAGTTTGTAAACACAGTGTTTTGTGACACATTCGTGTTCTTTTTTTTTTCTATGCAACAAACTCAGAAAGACTGAAGATTTGCTTGGACCAAACAAATATATAAATGTTCAGAGACGTTATTTTCAGTAAAAAAGCATGAAGAACAACTTTACACGCTCTCAGCATGCACACATTTCGTTTCTCCAAACGAAATGTACTTTGCCGTGCCTCTTGTAAAACTCACCACTAGTTGGAGATTTCTTTATGATCCAGTTTATCCCAAAGCAGTTCAGTGGGATTTAGGTGCAGTTACTGGGCAGGTCATTCCATGATAGATATCACTCCTGAGGACTGTTTACTCTCTAACGCTTAAATAGCTCGGACGTACACTTCGGCTCATCATCTTGTTGTACGGTGAAGTCGGATCCAATGATCCGCAGTCCGGATTTGCATGGTGTACTGGTAAAGTATGGAATGGTTGCCATGTTAGTTCAGGATTCCTTTCTTTTTCCGGAATAAGTCTCCAACCTTCCCTGCTTTAAAACAACCCCAAACTATTCAGTTTCATGTTCCCGTGTTTGAGTGTGGGAGTGAGGCAGTCTGGTCACATCTCTCCTGTTGTCCGTCTTACACAAGTTCTTCTGTTAGACAAGACAATGTCTGAACTGTCCCCAGACCTTTCTTCCACTCATTCACTGTCTAATTCTTGTGCATATTTTTTTCTTGTTTGTCACATAGAAACAAAAGGAAAATGTGTGTCTAAAATTAAGCTTTTTTTTTTTCGTTTTCCGTTTAGATTTTGTTTTTAGATTTTATTTCTATAGTATTACATCTGAAAAGAAAAAACTCCCATATTAATAACCTTATACATGATGCAATACAAAAAAAAAGGGAAGGATCCCTAGATGGTCAGATGTGCTCCGGTGACACTGAATGTATGAAAATTCGAGTAAAACAGTTCCAAGAGTTTTTGTTTACCATTTTATTTGTTGATTTGTGTTATTCACCGATAAACACCGATGCAGCAGTTTTTCTCTGTATTTTGTCATTTGATTTTTAGCTTCATTGTGTTGCTCACACCACGAAAAGTCTAAGTTACTTCTTTACTTCAACTTCTCTTTTTCGCTTAAAAAAAAAGAAATCTTGACCCCTGAACAATGTTTAACTCGGTATCTCTCTGAACAGGGCTTGATGAGGCTGATGTTCAGCCACGGTGTAATCTGCACTGTCAAGGAGGATTGCTCTGAGCGTGGAGAAGGTCTTATCGCAGCCACTCGGCTGTCGTTGTGAACGGAAGAGGCGTGGGCGTGCTCTTTGAGATGACGACACACATCCCGTTAGGACTGCTGGAAGCTTGCGTGGTTGTCGGAGTGTCCAGTGAGCGACTGAAGGAGTTATGCACGGTAAAGCAGCATGTCCTCAAGTTGAAGCCGTTTAATCTGTGGGGAGGTGGTAGTGTGGTAATAGTGGTTAAAGCATTCGAAGGTCATGAGTTCAAATCCCAGCCACACCAAGCTGCCACTTCTAGGACCGTAACCTTATAGCTGCTTAGTTGTATGAATGAGAATAAGGGCGTCTGCCAAATGCCATTAAATGTGAATGTATAATGGAATTACGAGCCAGTTTTTACAGATCGTCGTTCATTATCAAAAATAATTGATATAAAAGTATTGATGTATTAAAACACACTTGATTATACCACTTTTTCTTATTTTGCTCATGGAGATCTAGATCATGGACTTGTCAAGGAGCAAAAACGTTTCTCTGTTGACTCAGTTGTTGTTATATTTTGAAGAATTCTGGCAGGCTTTGAATAAACCCCCCTTAATAAGATGCTTTGTTGTTTACCGAGGCATTATTTCCGAAATTAAAGGTCATGAATAACAACTAATGACCGTTTTTTTCATTCTCAGCAGCAGGATGCGAAATCAAAAGAGCCTGTTCTGTTGGATGCCGAGGTGTTGCAGGTCCATTCTCCACCTTTTATATCCAAGGAGAACTCAAGCGATGGTCACGCCTTCAGCCGGGGCCAGAGACGCCGCTCGTTTTTGAAAAAGAAAAAAGAACGCATGTCTGTGCCTTCCAGCAATGACAAGGCCACGGAGGATGACCAGAGCGTACCTAAAGACATTGACCTCATTGCCCTGCCCCAGCTTTGTTTCCCAGGTAAAGCGTTCGCGAACCTACTTGAAAATTTTGGAAGTTTTTGCGTACGTGGTAACATCCTGTCGTGGTTTAGGTGGGCTGCGAGTCACTAGTGAGTGTCAAGAGGACTCTTATCACTTCCTGGTTTTCACAGACGTCTTTGGGAACCAGACACATGGAGTGGTGGTTCAGTATTACAAACCCATACAGGTGAGAGTTTACGGCAATCCGGCGGCTCGGGTGAAACATTTACCACTGTGTACACAGAAATGCATAATCCTAGTATTTAATGGTCATACAAGCATGTTATTCTAGTCTGTACTTGGAATAAAACTAATCTCATCAATTCTTTTTGTGTTTTAGGTATCTGTTGACAAAATCTTACACAAAAACGGACACTATTTATACAAACCTCCAAAGCTGTTCACAGCCTATGGCATCTGCCTCATTTCCAAATACCCTTACTACAACGCTCTGAGAGACTGCCTGTCCTCGTGAGTACCTGTGCCAACATTAATAGTACAGTGTTGTGTGGAGAACTTCAATACGATGTGGTTTGTAACTATTTCCAGGTTCCTGGTCCAGCTGAAGAATTCCCGGATGGCTGAGTTCGAGGAGCAGGTGAAGGAATTTGCAGCCAAATTGGCACTGGTGCCCATCCCACCACCTGGACAGCTACAAGTGGTGAGATTGTTTGGAATTTGGTTTTAAGTTCTTGTCATATCTGGCCAAAAAAGTCACCACCTGGATGTAAATAAACTATATTGGATAATTATTGCGGTAATGTACCTAGATTAATTACCTGGAACCTGCTTGCTAGGGGCACAAACTTTTGCATCTCTTATCTCTTGCTGTTATATTTTGAAGAATTGTGCCAGATTTAGAGAAAAAAAAAGAAATTATATATATATATAATCGGAAGTTAAAATCTGAAGTCTTCGATCTCCAGTTTTATGTGTTCGCCAACAGCCTCAAGACTTCTTGAGTGAGTCGACTGGGTCTGGTCTTTAACAACATGGCGTCTAAAATACGCCCGCTTACACCAATTAGTTTTTCCCATGAGCCCCACATGTGTGGTGAAGGTAGGAATTGATCATCAGTGTCCATTTTTAGTTCTTTACATGCACCCACAAAATTTGTTCCTCGGTCAGAATGGAGAACTTTGGCTGGACCTCGAATGAAAAATACCTCTGTAATGCATTAATGAAGCTGGATGTCTTCATGGATTCGATGAGCTCTATGTGTACAGCTCTGGTAGACATGCACATAAAGATTGCTGCCCATCGTTTGCTTTAAGCACTACCTCCTCTAGTCAGTGTGTGTGAGGATAGCCCAAAGACCAAAGACTTCAAGTCCAACATTGGTGAATGGTGGTTCTTCTCAAGTATTTCTGAAGGTATATTTGGCAATTGTTTGGCACTTTAACCTTCCTTTTAGCTTACGACACGTTTGCAACCTTTTTGGTGATATGACGTCCTTGATGCTCTACCTCTTTGTTATAGTGTCTCACATAAAGGGTTTAAATATGGTGAATTCTTGGAAGAATGAGAGGGTGCTTTTGCTCCAAACATACATCAGCAAGGGATATTTGCCTTTCAATCCTGAATTGGAAGAGTATTGAGATTGGTTCCTTCTCTATGCACTTGTATTCCTTTTTGAATACTTCATGCTGAACAGATCCAATAACCATTTTTTTGCTTTTAGGAGTTCTGAGACCCTGCTTGAGTTCCTGTACTGTTGCTATCCTTTGTCGCCTGTATTGTTTGTTATTTGGAAAGTTACGGCTACATGAATTAGCCTGGTCAAAGTACGAATGAGAGTGTTCCAACTAGAAAAATGCATGAAGCGATGACAACCTAGCTGTCTCCACGAGGTTTTGGTAAACAAAGTCATCGGGGCGAATCTCGTCATCTATCTCAGGATTTATAAGGGTAAAATCCTGTTTGTCAAGAAACTCCTCTGCTTGAACTTGGTCCTGAAAGCCAGTTTGTGTGTTTCAACAGGATTGCTGAAGCAAATCATGTAGCATGATCTGCAGGGTTTTGCTCTGTTGAGATGTAAATTCATTGGCCAGGTTGTGTGGATTTTCTGATCCTAATCACCCTATTCTCCACATACACAAATAATCTCCTAGCAGTGTTGTGATTGTAGCCTAGTACTATTTTGCTGTCAGTATAGAATTTGACAGTGTCCCAAACAATGTTGATTTCATCTTTGAGCCACAGCTAAACCAGCTGCGCAAACCGTGGAACTGTATGTGCAAGTCTTGGTGCCGGCTAGGATTTTCCCATAGCAGATCCAACATGACAATGGCCTTTACTGTCAATAGCTTGCAAATAGGCGTCGGCTCCTATCACTGTTGTTGAGGCATCTAAAAAGATGTAAAGCTCTTTTATTTTCATCAAGGTTAGTGAAGCTAAAATGTAACATCGTGGAATCTCAATATCCTCAATGACGTTTAAAGATTCTTTCCATTTTGTTTTTCGGGTGGCAGTGGCATATCCCACTCATGTTGTTCGAGTGAAAGGAGATGATATCTTTACCATGCATTGTTGTGGGCATTGTGAAACCCAGAGGGCCATAGATGCTGTTTACTGTAGAAAGAATGCCATTTCTTTGGTAGGCCTTTGCTTCACTAGAAACATGAAATGTGAAACGATCAGTTTACAAATTCTAAGACATTCCCAAGCTTTATTGGACAGGGAGGAACACTAAACTGAGATCAAGGTCTTTTACGATATTTGCACAATCTTCTACATCACTAGTTTGCTGTTGGATGTGACCTTGTGTACCGAAGCAAGACAGTCATCAACATAAAATTGTCTCTTTACCAATCTTTCTGCATCAGTGTCATGTTCTTTTTCACTTTTCAGAGCTGCTTTCCTCTTGCAGTAAATGGCTACAGCAACTGATGGAATGTTACCAAAAACGTGAACTCTCATACTGTAGTTTATCACACTTTCTTTCATGGTGTTGTCTTCATACCACAGGAACCTGAGGTAATCTCTGTGTTCTTCCTGAACAAGAAAACAGTAGAACATTTATTGCACATCTGCAGAGACTCCTATAGGCTCACAGGACACCCAAAGGGGTGCTGTTTAAGTATGGGCCACTAAGCAGCACATGATTCTGTGACACCCTGTCAAATTCAGCACTTGAGTCGAACACCACTCTTAACTGATATGGTTTTGGCGGGTGATATACCCCAAAGGTTGGGAGATACCAGTGTTCTTTGCCCTTCTCTAAAGGAGGAGCAACTTCTGCATGACCATTGTCAAGCACCTTTTGCATAAACTCAGTAAAGTGTTTCTTCATTTCTGGTTTCTTATCTAATGTTTTCTGAAGTGAGCAGAAATGCTCAATTGCTTGTTCCCTGTTACTTGGTAAGCGACGCCTTGGAGATCAGAATGGTAGAGGGTGCCACCAAGCTTCTCTATACTGATTATTTCATAATATCCAAAAACTGTCTGTCATCCACAGACAGTGAAGGTTTCTCATCATCACTGGAACTTTAAAACACTGAACAACCCAAACCATCTTTATACGCAGCAAGTTTTGCCTCCATCGTACAAGATAAAGTGTGCAGATTTTGACATGGTGTAAACCCAAAATCTTCTTTCACTCGTTTGTTATATTGACGAGGACAAAGTATGGATGTGCGACCATACAGAAGTGCATTTTGCTTTGAAGACATTCACAACTGATGATTTGTGAACTGTTCCTAAACAGATTTCACCCACAATGACCCATCCTAATGCGAGTCGTTGAGCAAAGGGAGTATTGTGGGGGCCCCATTTATGTGCTTGTGCATCTTGTGTACTCTCAGTATTCAATTAATATTTATTTATATTGCGCTTTTAATAATGAACATTGTCTCAAAGCAACTTTACACAGATAATGTGGTGATAAAAATTAATGAGATGTTCTTTAAGTGTAAGTTTGTCCCTGATGAGTGAGCCAGTGGCGACTGTGGCAAGGAAAAACTCCCCGAGATGGCATAAGGAGGAAACATTGAGAGGAACCAGGCTCAAAGAGGGAACCCATCCTCATCTGGGTTGCACCGAATGTCCATTTGTAGCAGATAAACGATGTTGTGGGGTGCAGTAATGGTGATCAGTAGCAAACTGTAGTCCTGAGTCAACGTAGCAGTCTGTTGACATTAACTACAGTCCAAATCCATCCTCAAAGCTCCCGTTCTTACTCCGTAAGTACATGGAATCACCCAAGGCGTTGATGAGAAACCCCAGTTGCACATAGTGGCCTCCAGTCGAAGAGAACACCATCCAGAGGCAGGCCTGGATGAAGTGGGAAGATCCGAAAAGAGGGAGAGGGGCAGGAACAGTGGTCACTGGAACCTCAGGAGCATGTTTAACGAGAGAGAAAGAGAGAGAGAAAAGGAGAGAGAGAAGGAGAGAGAGAGAGAGAGAGAGAGAGAGAGAGAGAGAAGGAGAGACAGAGACAGAGAGAGAAGGAGAGGGAGAGAGAAAGAAGGAGAGCGAGAGAAGGGGAGAGAGAGAGAGAGAGAGAGAGAGAGAGAGAGAAAAGAGGGGTGACAGGAAAAGAAGGATATGGATTAGTATGTGTCCTTATTGTTGTATGAAAGTTAAGGACACTGTGTCTACTTTTAAGCATATGCAGATTTGCTTGTGGAAGACTGTCTGTCTGCTTCTTTCTGAGGATTTTGTTGATTTCGACTGAATAGACTTGCTATCAACACTTCTTTTAGACCTAGCGTTTTCTGTTTGGTACTGTTTCCCTGAGCGCAGACTCCTTGATGATGCACAGAATTTCTTGTGCTTGAACCTGCTTTATTCTTGTCTTTTTACTTTCCTGTCCTCGCGATGCGTTTCCCTGCAAGGCTAAACAGTTAGCTAACACCAATAGCTGGAACCCCAATAACAACTCAGTGTAACTTTCCTTCGCTTTAATGTAATCCCTTTTGTATTTGATGTAAAACTGAAAACACAGAACACACAAAATGCATCCAAAATATATCCATAATACAAAAAATATTAACTTTTGTTTAGCGCTTATGGTATTGATCTTATGGAAGTAGCTAAAAGACGCTGACATCTACCTAGGTTCGATGAGAGGTAGGTTGGGCCAATTCACACGAGAAGCTCCGGTTGAGTTGAACAGCTGACAATTTTATTGCTTTCTTACAACAGTGCAAAATAAATGGCACAATAATGTTAAAACAAAAAAAGGAAGAGCTCTTTAAAATAATAAAATCATAAAGTAAATTCCCCTTAAATGTTCATTTGGTTCTGTAAGTGAATGTGGAATGTGGATCCAAAGACCTGTGAATGTGTATTTCAGTAAGCATAAATGTCCTTGTCCTCAAGTGCACTTGGTGTAACACTACTGTGTGTGAATAATGCCTTAACTGGCACGCTCGACGTAAATCAGGATTCCTCTGGTGACAAATCAACGGCTGGCCACTCCGTTAAGATCGTCTACCAGTCTCGCTGGGCTAGGCTCGCCATCTCGGTTCATCCAGACTTTCTAGTACTCAAAAAAACAACAATCTGCACAAACGGTACAGACAAAAACAATTCTCTTTTCCTTTTCTAACATGAGACCCCATTGACTTCTTTTTCTTTTAAAGTGCATGTTACCAATATTTAGGAATACACTTCAATCTATTAGTCAAGTTACATCAACTATTCACACTTACAATTTAATTATTTGTAATAATATTTCTGGTATTTCTAGTTACACATCAATTCCTTTAAACTCCATCATACATTCAAAATTACCTTATTTAACACAGGTTTAACATGGAAATTAATTAGCATAAACAATAAACAAGAAAAATGGAACTTAACACAATCAATTACATAACCCATGTACCTTGGATATAATAAACATGTTGTATTCACTCATATTGCATAAACAGCAATTACCAAATGAGATGTAATTTTTACATGCTATCCTAAACCATTCTGTTCCACTCACATGCTAGCGCACCGATGCTAACGAGCTACAGCCTTAGCCACCCTTTAGCATTGTAACACCATGAAACATAACTAAGTAGATCAACCTTATGTAATTATAAAGACACATAGTTTATTTAGATTTTAACTTTACAGATAACTCTGCAAACACTCCGACTGGTTTTTAGATAATTCCCAATAACATTTTAGCACCATGATCAGTAGCATCATACTTAGAAAAAAATGTGCTTTCACTCACCGGAGTTTTAATTGTTTTTAATTGGAATTATTTCCTCTGCTTCCTGCTGGTTTTATAATTCTAGAAGTGTTATTTCTGCTGGTTTTATAATTCTAGAAGTGTTATTTCTGCTGGTTTTATAATTCTAGAAGTGTTATTTCTGCTGGTTTTATAATTCTGGAAGTGTTATTTCTGCTGGTTTTATAATTCTGGAAGTGTTATTTCTGCTGGTTTTATAATTCTGGAAGGGGTATTTCTGCTGGTTTTATAATTCTAGAAGTGTTATTTCTGCTGGTTTTATAATTCTAGAAGGGGTATTTCTGCTGGTTTTATCATTCTAGAAGGGGTATTTCTGCCGGTTTTATAATTCTAGAAGGGGTATTTCTGCTGGTTTTATAATTCTAGAAGGGGTATTTCTGCTGGTTTTATTAATCTAGAAGGGGTATTTCTGCTGGTTTTATTAATCTAGAAGGGGTATTTCTGCTGGTTTTATCATTCTAGAAGGGGTATTTCTGCTGGTTTTATCATTCTAGAAGGGGTATTTCTGCTGGTTTTATCATTCTAGAAGGGGTATTTCTGCTGGCATTCACGAGGAGAAGAAAAAACAAAAAGGGGGGAAAAGCTGATAACCAAGGCTCTAATCGAGTCAGCCTCCAACGCCCCCTATGGTTGGGAGTAAAACTACAGCATAGTAGCCCTTATTTCTCTATGGGTTACATTTACTTGCAGACAAATGGTTTCCCAGGAAAAGCGTTAAAAGATCTATCATCACCATCTAACAAGCCATGTGCTCTAACAGCTTCCTGCGGTTTAGCTAAACAGAATGACTCAATAGCAGTGTTGCGCAACAATAATTTCCGAATAAAAGCCCCAATCAAGGCATAGAGAAAACGGCGTACCCAACATTAACACAACCACTACAAAACAAATGCATCCCTGGATGGAATGTGAAATGTTGTGACACCGCAAAGCTTTTCGAAACGATGCCACAGCAATTGTGTGTGCCGTAATCGAAGCAAATAGAGGCAAAACTATATATTCGAGTGTGTGATTTTTGACAGTGTGTACGTTTGACATTATATTGTGGTATAAATGACAAAATGGTTTCAGGTGTTTTGCATCTATAGATGGATGGAACAACCAATTAGAACTTTAAAGCATGGCGATCTGGTGATTTAGGTATAGCAAGAGTTCACTGGATATTAATCTCTCTTCAACTTTTCACCTATACATCTTCCTGTTTTTAGGCGTTTAACCTGAAACCACTGCAGATCATTCTCCCACCTAGAGAAGACATGGACCATCCTGCCGTAGACCTTGACCTCCATCTGCCCTTCCTGTGCTTTCAACCTGAGCAGATCTTACAGGTCTGTCACCGGAAAATGTTAATGTGCACAAAACATTTTTTATGTGAAAAGTAATGCGAATCTGTGATCCATAACTAAGAGCGTAACATGTGTCTGCAGGTGATCTGCAGTATCTTGACCGAGCAGCGTGTTGTGTTCTTCTCTTCGGACTGGGCCAGGCTTACGCTGGTAGCTGAGTGCTTTATGCTGTTCATCCACCCTTTGCGCTGGCAGCACCCATTCGTTCCTGTTCTTTCCCAACAGATGCTGGACTTCCTCATGGCTCCCACTGCCTACATCATGGGCTGCCACGTCCAGCACCTTGAAGATGTGGCAGGGGTAAGGAGGAATATATTCGGCTTGGATCCACTCGGAGTGGGGATGTGTAAAACTGAGGACGATGCGATTCGCATCTCAATGCGAATAGATGAAAAATACATATTACATAGTCGATAGTTTATTTACATTTACTTGATTTTGACAGACGCTCTTATCATGAGCGACTTATATTTATCTCATTCATACAACTGAGCAGTTCAGGGTTAAGGGCCTTGCTCAGGCCAGCAGTGGCAGCTGGAATTTAAACTCGTAAGCTTCTGATCAGAAGTCCTACAACGTAACCAATGAGCTATGAGCACCCTGTATTCTGAAGACTTACCCCATGGTACTTGGTGCCAAAAGCCTTTTACATTTATAGCATTTGGGCCTTTTATATCATTAGAACCTTACTCAGTGGCCCAGGAGTGGCAGCTTGGTGTGGCTGGGTTTTGAACTCACAACCTTCAGATCCAATGTCCTATACCTTAATCACTAAACTATAATTTTTGAATTGACAGAGTTCATTTTTTCCCCATCAGGAAGCTGATGACCTGATCCTTATCGATATTGATGATGGCACAGTGACATCATCGTGTTCTGCAGACTTGCCAGATGTACCGGTGACTGTCACAGAGTGTTTTAAGAGGCGGTAAGAAGAACCCCAAAATCCTGTTCTCATTAATCTATTAGTATTTTTAATCCTCTGATACTGATCTTTTGACCTCAAAAGTTCGTTCTAATAGTTTCTAGGGGGATTACGTTTGTGTCTTTTGTATGTAAAGGCTCTGTGTTTTTTTTATATAAAATCTTACATTTTATATGGATCTCTTTTGTTTCTGTAGTGTAGAGGGGCTGCAGATTCACAATGACCTGGAGATGTGCGCTCAGGGCAGCAGCTTGGACATAGCTGACGTGCGGAATCGCAGGCGCCAGTGGCAGCGGAAGCTCAACTCTGAAATCCGAAATATCAGTCTTGAGCTTATTGTCAACATCTTCAGGTCAGATTTTACTGTAAGCTGTAATTGTCTTCTTCATGCTTCAGACCATGTGCAGGATAATGAAACAATCCTGATTGCCATTCAATTAATTTCAGGTTTATTTGCTTGTCTCAAAGCAGCTTTTTTGATAGAATGTAAGACTTTTATAACAAATTTAAAGTGACGTGTATTTATCCACGATTAACAAACCTGGGGCGACTGTGCCAAGGAAAATTTCCCTTACGTAGTATGAGGAACCAGACTCAAAAGGGGAAGCCATTCTCATTCATATCAAGAGTGTGATTATAAATCTTAAAACAATACAGAACACTGGAGAGTGAGAACTAACATGAGCACTGAAATGTAAGATTATGAGTAATGTCCTTCCTACAGTCTTATACAGTCAGTTGACGTTGTGGAACCAGGAGCTTCTGAGCAACTCATTAAATAGCTCAACATTTGCGATCATCACAGATCCAACACCAGCTTCTCCATGCCAGAGCCTTTAAATATTCAAAGAGTTCCAGTGTCCAAACTCTACATGAGGTGGAATCCAAATGGTGCTGGTACGTCTCTAGATGGTTCGGGATGTTTGGAGGCATCTACTTCTTTAAAGGTCGACAATGTTCATAAGGTGGGACGTGACTGGGGCTGGAGCAACCTCAGGATTCCTTGGGATGGATGGAGAAAGAGAAGCAGTGGAGAGGAATTAGCATATCTGCTGTTAATGATATTAACAAGCACAAGTTGATAATGTGCATGTGATCAGATGTACTGGAGCACAAGGTTATGAGATGTGTGTTATGTGTAGAACTCGCTAAAAAGATAGTCTTTAATCTGCACGTAAACTGGGAAGGAAGACTATTCCAAAGTTTAGGAGCTAGATGTGAGAATGTTCTACCACTTTTAGTGGACTTTGCTATTTCAGGAACTACTAGAAGTCTGGAGTTTTGAGATCTCAAGGAGCGTGGCAGATTGTAGCTTGTTAGAAGACTTGAAAGATACACGAGGGTCAGGATTACTGGAATCTCATGAACATTTGTACTGTAGTTTGACAGAAAAAGAAAGAAAGACTTAGATTATTGGGTATACTTCTTGTCACGCAATGGTTAATAGCAGTGGATATTGCGTACTGAGTGGGTTGAAAGTCTTGTGGTAGATTTCCTCCTCTTTCTTTAACCCCCTGCTGATAGTGAGCCATTTTATGATTTGTTCTTATGAAGTGTTGTTTTTTCCTTTTTTTTTCGCATTTATTAGAGAGGTTCATGACCACCTAAACTTTGAACATCGAGTATTCAACAGCGAGCAGTTTTTCAGAGACCAGGAAGCAGCAGACCAGCCATTTTACAAACAGGTATAGGATTTGAAACTTGGAACACATGCAGGAAGGCACCGTGTCTGTAGACCTGAATGAACATGCTTATCTTTGTCTATGCAGGTCTTAGAAACACACATATTCCATTCCTTCCTCAAAGATTGTTTAAATAAGAAGATGGATGCATTCATACAGATGAAGATGAACACTCGGTCAGAAGCTGCCAGGTACTTTGCTTATTTACAGCATTCGTAATTGTTACACTTTTTGGACAAAAGTATGTGGACACCTGAGCATAAGATTGGTATGTGCTTTTTTTTGAACATCCCATTTAACAGTGTGGGAAAGAACTACAAATAGATAGAAAAGTCAGGTGTCTCAATACTTTTGTCCATATAGAGTATGTGTTTAATATAAATAGATATATAAAATATCTATTGAGGTTGATGTTAATATATATGGTAACTATGAAATAATATATATAGAATTGTGCAGTAAACAAAAAAGTGTTTAACACCCCAGAATATGTTTTATATTTTTGATTCTTTAAAGTAACCTTGTCTGTCTTGGCCGAAGCAAGTCTTTTCGGCTTGTTGTCCTTCCAATGTATTGGAATGGTTTCTTTGCCTCAATTCCAAAATTATGGAAGCCAGTCTCATCTAAACATTGAATGTTGCAATATAAATATAAATATAAATATGTCTGACACTTGAACTCAGAGAAGCAGTAATGTCAATCTGTAAATTCTAATAAATTATCCTGTGTAGCAGAGGTAGCTCTTGGTCTTCTTTTCCTTGGATGGTCCTGATGAGAGCCTGGTTCATCATAGAATTTGATAGTTTTGGAGATGCCACTTGGGGATACATTTAAAATTCTTGAGATGTTTTGGATTGACTGACTGAATACTAAAATGAATGATGGACTGCCTTTTCTCTTTACTTAACTGAGTGTTTCTTGCCATAACATGGATTTGTACAGTAGTTTTAGGAGCACTAATAGGGCTTTTGACAGATTAGGAAGGCAAGAAATGTTACAAGTAAACTCTTGACAAGGCTGTGAACTGAAAATCATTCCACGTGACTACCCTGTGAATCTGAGGAGAATGCCATGACTTTGCCAAGCTGTCCTTAATGCTAAATGAAGCTACTTTTGACTATCTAAAATTGTAACACGTCTTTGTTTACTACATAATTCCAGATGTGTTCTTTCAAAGTTTTCATTAGTCATTTTGAAAGTAATAAAAATTAAGAAAAAACTCTGTTGAAGAAGGTGTGTCCAAACTTTTATTTGGTATGGTGTATACATATAAATATACATTTGTCATAATTTACTCATTTGGGTTTCACTCACATGAACTGGCTGCAAGCCTATAAAGTAGTGTTTCTATACCCCAGTATGAAAACAGCAGTAATTAGAATGTATGAGCAGGAGAAAATAAAGCCCAGTTTACAGGAAGTATCCATTAATGCAATATTTGGGGTGAAAAAGCTGGTTTCATATCCGCACAGCATGTAATTACACATCGAAATATGTATATGCATTAGCCACTATGGACAATTACAGCTGCTTGCATTTTAAACAACATTCTAAAGAAGCCAGCTGCAGCTCTAGCCTTTCAGTTCAGTGCACTGTAAATACAGCACAAGATATCTCCTTCTCTCAGGCTGAAGGCCATGCCAGAGTCTTCACGGAGACGCAATATGAAGGAGCCGCCACACAAACAGACGGATTACCAGTTGCGTAAGAGGCTGGGTATGAGTCTGCCCAACCTGGTAGAGGACATCCAGATGACGGTTCCGATGCGCCAGCTGTCTTTACAGAAACCTGACAAGGGACCCACATTCAAGCCAGGTCTATTTTTTATTTTCATATTTTGAAGAGGTCATGTATTATAATATTTTTTATTTCTCGTGATCTTGTATTCAGCATAAGAGCATGTTGTAGAGGCAGCATCATCGCAGCATCTTAGATAATAACCATAACCATTTGTGGTAGGAGGTGATCACAAGAAATTTGTGATGATCACGAGAAAATTAAGTCGTGCACACGAGAAAATAACTTTTATGTCGAGATCATGAGAAAATGAATTATATTATATGAAAAATATAATGCATGGCCTCTTAGAACTTTTGTAGTAATTTTTTAATGGGCGTGTATTTATAGTTATATCATATTAATAATTATAGCTACCGTTTGTTATATCACATAATGTGAGTTCTCATTTCCTCATTCATTTCTGACCATTTAGTTACATATGGTGATAGATTGAACAGGTTTTTTTTGTTTGACCTTTTTCCTAAGTAAAGTATTCTTCCAATATTTACAGCTTTCAAGATTCCCCCAAAGCCACTCAAAACATTCAAGCTTCCAGAATTCCCTCCTCCTCTGGCCTATCACTATGTTCAGAATTACTACTCAGATCTCATCAGCCAACTCAGCAAGGTCATTAACTCCGCCACCCCCGAGGACTCGTCCCTGCTGGCGCGCTACTACTACCTCCGCGGTCTGGTCAATTCCGTGGCAGGAAAACGTTTGGACGCTCTGATAGACTTCCAGAGTCTCCACAAAACCGATATGGATATCTTCCCTCTGGAATTGGTGACCACCCTGGCAGACTCATTAAGGACAGAAGAGCGGCGTGTGGCCGAGGGGCGGCCAGAACTGAAGCGCCTCATCAGCCGAGTGAAGAAAAGCTCCAGCCAGGACGACTTCTCTGATGGAGGCTCGGTGAAGAAGTTCGAGCTCCCGCGCACGCATATGTTTTTGGACGACTTTGTGCGGCGTGTACAGGAGTCGGGAATCGTCAAAGACCTGAGCACCATCCAGCGTCTGTTTCATGCTCTCACAGTGGGTAAGTGACAGACCGAGAGAAAGAGAGTGAGAGATCCGAGAACACTGATGTAGCTGTAGATAAATGGCATGTGAGGGAATTTAGGAAAACATTTTTCTCATATCTCATACCATTTTTCTTTTGGCTTCAACATGTGTTAATGATTAACTACTGATATTCATCTCGGTTAAAGAGAAATCGAAAGATGCCATTTCGAAAGGTGGTGTTTAGAGCAGATTCCAAATCCTAAGAAAGTTAAATGGGTTATGAACCAATCATATCTTAAAAAGAAAAATACTGTATTTTTCGGACTATAAGCCGCTACTTTTTTCCCACGTGGCTTAAACAATGAAGCGGCTAATATATGGATTTTTCCTGGGTTTTTTTCCGCTTTCACAAACTTCAAGCTAAAAAACTAAGCGACATAACATTAGACCAATGAAATTTCCAAATGAAAAAACGCACCTCACATAGTGTTCTGAGCTGCACGGCTTCGGGAGAAAAACTTTCACCGGTGGCGCAAGACAATGACAAAAGATAAACTCCCCAGAGAAATACAGTGGAGCCTTGACCTACGAGTTTAATTCGTTCCGTGGATGAGCTCGTATCTCAATTTGCTCGCACATCAAATCAGTTTTCCATATTTAAAAAATACTTAAAATGCCATTAATCCATTTCAACCCTCAAAATGACACCCCGTTTTTATGTTTCATGTAATTAGAAATGAGCATCAGAAAATAAAAAGGACATAATTCTCGGTCTCCACACACGCAGTAATACCGGAAGAATGCAGTGCCAGGCGATTCCCAAAATACCGCTATGCTTCTAATAGAAGCGCAACATATTCCATTTAGTGTCTTTCGTTAAAGCCTGTGTAAAGTTCCTTAGTTTCAGTGTAGACACCTGCGACTTATAGACAGGTGCGGCTTATTTATGTTAAAAATAAAAATCTTTGTCAAATTCAGTGTCGATTCAGTGACATCTTTGTCAAATTCAGTGCAGCTTATATAAGGGTGTGCTTTATAGTCCGGAAATTACGGTACTTTTTTTTTATTCTGTACCAGGAATTCTCAGGACACACCTTTGTCTCCGTAGCATTGTGATACGTCATATTCACGTAGCAGCAGCGGTGCTGCGAGAACGCGCCCGAGAAACAGTTAAGCGATGAAAAATCGACCTACCTATAAAATATTGCTCACAAATTAGCGATCACTTTCTAATTAATACGCAAATATGTTAAAAATAATACATCACGATACAAATGGCAACTTGTATCCGATCTACACTTTTATTGAATCTATGCCTCACCTCGTTAACTTTTATGCGGATGTGAATCAGTAGATCTTTCCCTTGCTTATATAAAGTATCTATTAAAATGGATGATGATAATTAGCTTCATGAATACATAAATATAATACATATATATTTATACGTTAAATATATATTGTAATATAAAAGAATCGATTGAGACTGATGGTGACGTTGTTAGGGGATTTGAACTTTTCAGGGGCAAATCTCAGTAACATTCTACAACTGTGGAAACACCTCTTCTTGTGGGATCTCCATTAATCGCACTATACTTAAAAAATGCATGCATGCACGGGGTCATTTTGGGGCACGTCTCAAAATCCTTTCGGGGGTTTTTTCGTTGTTGTTTTCCCAAAGTAGATGGATATCAAAGGGGTTAATTACTGGCATGATGTTTATTATATGGTTACAATTAATATATGGTCAGTTCCTAAATACTAAAAGTGTTGGAAAAATCGAATGTTTGAAAGTTTTTTCATTTAGAGCGAAAATACTGTCACTGATCTTGTAAAGCAAATGTTTTCTCTTGCAGGTCCAAATTTTTGTTGTTGGGTGCCAATAATTATGGCTGTGTATGAGGTTGTATGTGGTGTCCCTTTATGTCCTGCCCCGTTATAGACTAATGAGAATGGATGTGGTTTGCCAGGTATGAACTCTACAGCGAAGGTCCCAGCCCACTCTGTATTTTACCTTGATTCCTCAGCTGATGGTAAGCTTAGCCCGTGCTGCACCCGTTAACACTTTATCTAAAGGTTGTGTGTACAAGTGTGTGTGTGTGTGTGTGTGTCATGCATTACTCATTAATTGCCGGATCTGCTTTAATCTATAACCCTGCTGGCTGTTTTAACTCGCAGTGTTTGCTCTCCATGTTCAGCTCATTAGGAGGTCGTCTCGGCATGCTGCTAGCTAATGATTGTCTGGGGGGGGGAAAGAAAATCGTAGTCCTGGTTTTGTATTATTGCCTGTAAAGTTGGTGGAACGAGTTTGAGGTAGTGTTAATAAGGTCTTGAATTCATTTCCTTCCTGATTGGAGCCAAGCTCATTCTTGATTGCAGCATGTTTGGTGAATTTGCTTTATAAGAAATGCTTGGCTATGACTCTCTAACTTCATACTGTACTTATCATGGCTACAGGGTCTCCGGTACTGTGTGTATCTGGAGTTTCTACGGTGGGCGAGAAGTGCAAAATAAATGAACAAATCATCAGAGGTGGGAAGCAATGAAGTACAAATACTTGTGACTGTTACTTAAGTAGATTTTTCTGGTGGTATTCTACAAATATCTTTACTTTCCACTTTCAAACCAGACTCTGTACTTTACAGTAGTTTTAATCTATTCTGTGACGTGAACAATTACTTCTTACTGCGCCGTATTCAGTCCATCAACCTGTTTCTTGTCATTGTGCGACTTTTTCAATCCACCACTAGTGTGTCATTTCCTGGCTCTCACACACTACAGATGTAGACTAGTTTACGAAGATGATAATGAGAACGGCAGAAGGGAATGAGACGTGGATGAGACGTGGATAAACATCCCTGATTACCTGATCATCTTCTTTTCTCTGCTTGTGTTCTATATGGTGGATGTTCAGACTGGATACATTCATTAGACAACATTTAAAAGATTTTTGTAGTAATATATTAATAGGATGTGAGGTTCAGTTACCAAAGTGACACTAAAACAAGTACTACTAATGTCTTTTTACTGAAGAACATATCAGAGCCCAAACTTCTTTAACTTGTGTAAATAAAGTGTAGTCAGAACTTCAACTTTTACCAGAGTCTTTTAAAGCATGTACTTGAGAGAAGGATGTGTGCACTTTTGCCATCTGTGGAAACCATAACACAAAATAACAAATCCAAAAAAAACTATGACAATTCAGACAAATCGGAAGGTAAGTATAGTTTGTAAATGGAACATTAACAAACGTCTCATTGGACTAGACGTCTGTCATTTAAGATATACAGAAAGTATAACAGGCTCCAGCAGGAGTGTGTAAAAGTGTATTAGTTGCACTATTGGAAAAAAAATTGGTTTAAAATAAATGCAGAAGTCCACACATGTACAAGAAACAAAGTTACAAGATACACGATTCCTTCTTCCTGTTTATCTCGAATGACCGATGTCTCATCCAATGAGCGTTAAGTATTTTATTCGCAAACTATACCGACATTTTCCTGTTTGTCTGAATTGTCATTGTGTTTTCTGATTTCGTCAATTTGGTTTTGGAATTCTTATTCTGTTTTCAGATTTGTT
This sequence comes from Silurus meridionalis, assembly GCF_014805685.1. Lineage (NCBI taxonomy): Eukaryota > Metazoa > Chordata > Actinopteri > Siluriformes > Siluridae > Silurus > Silurus meridionalis. Next base: position 17,661,047 of record NC_060905.1, on the reverse strand, counting down.
CATTCGTTCTCGGATTTGTTATTTCGATTTCTGCTCTGTTCATTTGTTTTTAGATATGTTCAATAATTTTTTCTTTTTCGTTTTTGTTTTTATTTGTTCGATTTGTTCATTTGTTTTCCGGATTTGTTCATTTGTTATGCACTTCCTGGCCACCATAAGTTTCATATGTTCTAATCATGTCTTCTTGTAGAACCCTTGGGTTCACCTGGGTTTTATTTATTTTTTTTTACCAGAACCATCCAAGTTCATGAATTTTATACTCTATATCAGGGGTCACCAACATGGGGCCTTTTCTAAAAATAGCTCAGAACTGCGCCACTTACCAGTGAGCTGCATCTAATATCTTTTGTGGCTATTCTTTTTTTAAATCACACTTGCATTGGTGTGAATTTGAAAATGACAATATTAAAAAATAGATGACTAGATATTCATCTATATCATTAATTATTAATAATAACATATAATTAAAGGTAAATTGAGCAAATTTGATATGTCAGAACTTGTGTGTTATTTCGACTTGTGTGTATCAAACTGGTAGCCCTTCACCGTACAGTACCCAAGAAGTAGCTCTCAGTTTCAAAAGGTTGGTGACCCCTGCTCTATATACTATAAATTGCACCAGATATGAATGGATGTGAATACTGGTAATACATTTCATGTGTATTCCATACAATATAAAAAAAGGATGTGTGTGTACTCTAAAATTGTAGAAAAGAAAAACAATAGTGTTATTGCTTATATATGTAAAGGAGTGTTTTATGTTTATGCCGTCCACCTGCTTAACTGTTCACATCAACAGAAATTTAGACCAGGGTGCCCAAACATTCGTATGCCACTATATATTCACAAAAGTGAGTGCACCCCTCACATTTAGCAACCATTGTAGTATATCTTCTCAAAGGGACAATGCTATAGAAATTGGATATATTTTAGAGTAGTCAATGTGAAGTTTGTGTATCAGTACAGATTTACTGCCCTCTGAAAATAACTCGACATACAGCTGTTATTGTCTAAATAACTTGCAACAAAAGTGAGGATCCCCACAGGTGCTCAAAAGGGTTCAGGTCTGGAGACATACTTGGTCAATCCATCACGTTCACCTTCAGCTTCCTCAGCAAGCTGCACATTAACTACTCTAAAATATTAGTTGTAGTGTTGTCCATTGAAAAAAAAATACTAAAATGGTTGCTAAAATGTGAGGGGTTATACTGTATAAAATAATGTATAATCATTTTAATACAGTATATATTATTGTTATTATATTATTTATACATTTTCTGTGCTCAGCACTCTTATATATTACGCTGAATCCGATATAGGTGTATTTAGTTACTCGGTTAAAGCCAAGAAATTCTATTATATGTTAAATTGCACTGATGTGTAACATAATATATTATCCTTCAACTGTGTCCCTTTTATGGACACGGGAGTCTAACATTTCCTTTTTCATTTTACCACCACTCATCACATCATCCTTATAGTCTGACATCTAGAATCAGTTTTGCACTTTGGACTCTCCTGATTGCCAGTAAGTCTGATTTCGGATCTATTATGCAACAAGGAAATGAAAAGGAACGTACGCTTTATGGGAAGAATACACATATGTGAGCTAAACATCTGCGGTAAACACTCATAAACGCAGTCTGTGTAATCTGTTGGAGCAATAATCCTAATCATAAACATCCCAGTTTGAGCAAGACTTCTGTGTTTCCCGCTCCAGGTCAACAGAAGCAGGTGGACCCGGAGGTTTTCCGCTTCTTCTACACCATCTGGAAGGAGACTGAGGCTGAAGCACAGGATGTGGATCTGCCTCTGGATGTGCTGAGCCACTTGGAGGCCAACGAGCAGGTGTACAAGCTCTCGTCATCGGTGAAGACTAATTATGGGGTGGGCAAGATCGCCATGACCCAGCGGCGGCTCTTTCTGCTCACGGAGGGACGCCCAGGTTATGTAGAGATCACCAAGTTTAGAGACATAGAGGTGAGGAGGTCTTCTCCCATACACGCTGTTTTATATATAAAGGAAATAAAGAACTATAGGTTTTATTATTCTTTCCTTGGTTGAGCTCCATGCTCCTGGTGCCTTTGATCAAAAAGTATTTTCTTTTCATTCAGGAAGTGAAGATCTCCTCAGCTCCTTTACTTCTCCTAAGGATCCCCTCCTTGAAGATCAAGACCAACCTGAGGAGGGAGACTTTCGAAGCTAATCTGAAATCCGAGTGCGATCTGTGGCATTTGATGATCAAGGAGTTGTGGGCTGGAAGGAAAATGGCAGACGAACATAAGGTTTGTTTGTTGTTGGTGATCTGCAGAAATCTTTATCATGTCTGCTGGATCTGTTCGATTCTCAGCAACGCCTACCAGGGTAAAGATGACTAACAGCATGTCTCAATGTGCTTTATTTATTATATTCCTCCGCAGTTTCTCAACTATTACAATATTTTACTATTTAATGTTGAAAAACGTTTAGAAAGGTTTTTCAGTTTCAGTTGCATCATAGCAGATATAAGCTGCTAAGGCTATAAATGTCGTAATAAATAAGAATAAACATTCTAATAAATATCATATGAGAACTTCACACTGTGGGACACACCTGAACAAAAAGGGGCACTCCCTTGAGACTTATGTTTAAAAAAAGAAACATAAGAAGCCTACATACATGTAGGTTGAACTGGAATGTCCATTTCTGGCCAGAGGGAGATATCTGAGACGCCATCAGTCGCTCAGTCGTCTACTTACAAAGCTGCAATAACAACGTTTACGCCAGCACACCATTTAGAGTCCATGACATCACAAGTACAGTGGGGGAAATAATTTACAAATATTTGATTTTGCAGATCTTGGAAATGTACCCCCTTACAAAGAAATATACAGTCTAGAGTTTTGATGGTGGGTTTATTTTAACAAAGAGAGAGATGAAAAAAAATTATTATAATATATAAATTTTGTATTTCAATGTGAAATAAGTTTTTGATTTCCTACCAACCAGCAAGAATTCTGACTCCCACACACCCAAATTAGTCCTTTACCTTTAAGAAACTCTTTGTGTATAAAAGACCCCTGTCACAGAATCGACCTCTTCCATTCAAACTTCTCCACCCCCATGGGAAAGACTAAAGAGCAGTCAAATGATTGTAGACCTGCACAAGGCTGGAATGGGCTACACGACCATCAACAAGAAGCTTGGTGAGAAAGAGACCACTGTTGGCACGATAAAGTGGAGGAAATACAAGATGAGCTTTTTGTCATCAAATAGACTCGCCGTGTTTGGAGGCAGAGAAATGCTAAATCACACCACTAGAACATCATCGACACTGTCAAACACAGAGGAGGAAACATTCTGCTTTGTGGCAGTTTCTCTGCTAAGGGTACAGGAAGACGTCACCACATGAACAGGGCCATGCACTGTAGAATCTTGGATAAGATCCTCCTGGCCTCAGCCAGAACATTTTCATGCTGAAAAACCCACCACCCATCTTCATCTTCAATGATGAAAAACATGGCCAAGGCAACATTCTGATGGTTTTGTAGCCCATTCCAGCCTTATGCAGGTTCTGCTTGTTCCTGATGTCCTTTGACAGCTCTTTGGTCTTTCCCATGCTGGTGGAGAGGTTTGAATAGAAGAGGTTGATTCTGTGACTGGAGTACCATCCTAAAGCGACAGGACTAATATGGGTCTGTGGGAGTCCGAATTCGTATTTCACTCGATCAAATACAAATTAATTTATAACCTTTCTGTAATGTTTTTGTTTTATATACGGGTTGGGGGAGGGTGGTGTGGACGATGAAGCAAGGTAGCCATAAAAATGATTCCTTTTAACATTTTAAACCCACGATTTACAGAACATCACACTAATGTAGGAACTGTAGTAAGAAAAAGTACGATAATTCATTTGGATGCATGAAATCTGACTTTGTGTACTTTTCTCTAGGACCCTCAGTACATACAGCAGGCTCTGACGAACGCCCTGCTGATGGACGCCGTGGTCAGATGCCTCCAGTCTCAGAAAGCCATTTACGCTGCTTCTAAACTGGCCTACTTCGACACCATGAAACGGGAAGGTTCGTTATTCCGAGCTGGATACACTACATAAACATCCCATTCCACATTTAATTGGGTTTTGCTGTTATTGTAACCTCCACTCCCGGGAAGATGTTCCACGAGATTTTGAAATGTGCTTTTGGAGATTTGTGCTCATTCAGCCACAAGGGTGTTAGTAAAGGCAGATTCACCTGGGGTGCGGTCAGTGTTCACGTTCATCCCAAAGGTGTTCAATAGGGTTAAGGTCAAAGCTCTATAGCAGGCCACTCGAGATCTTCCTCTTAAACCATGTAAACCATATCTTCATGAAGCTCACTTTGTGCACAGGAGCATTGCCATGCTGGGACAGGTTTGCATCTGTTAGTTCACATGAAGGTCAAATTGAATGCTTCCACATTTGAATGCATCTTGTGGTAACAGTTTGGGAAAGAACCACATATGACTGGAAAAGTCAGGTATCCCAATACCTTTGACCAGATAGTGTAGATTTTAGGGTCACTCAAATTAATCTCAAACGCAGACTTGATACACTTAAAGAACATGTTCTACAACATCAGGTGCTAAATTAGGTTTACTACCTGTTCTATCTACACAGCCATATGTGGTTCTTCCCCAAAGTTGGAGCTCCACCACAAAGTTGGAGGTACATAGGTGTATTTGCATGTGGTAGAATGAAATTCATTTTATTTCCTTCATTTTAACTTAGAAGATCCAAACCTGTTCAATTGAATATTTGGAACATTGGCTGCCTTCTCACCTCATCTTCAGCAGTACCTGGCTTTGCTAGTTGTAGGAGCACAGATCTCCACAAAATCTAGTGGAACATCATTCCAGAAGAGTTTTAGAAGAAAGTTTGGTATTTGGAGAAATATTTTGCTTGTGATCTGATGCATTGCTTCGCTTTTGATAGAGTTTAGATTTTATCCCTTGCATCATACGTATATTGTGCTGAAATCTCGATTGGTGTTTTTAAACAGTTCCGATGATGGTGCCCAAAACAACGTCGGAGACGCTGAAGCATAAAATCAACCCTTGTCTGGACCTGACGTCTCCTCAAGCCGTGGACATATTGCTCTATACTCCAGGTTAGACAGGATCTCTTTTAATTGTTCACTATAAGTCAGCAAACACAGCGTTGGAATGAGAAAACCCTGAGATATGCAGACCAGGCAGGACCTGTTTCACCGCTTGTGTGATAAGTGACGAGATAAATCCTGGAAACACCTTCTTCACTTCTGTCTGCGGTGTTGCAGTCCGTTCTGCTCTCAGGTGCAAAGGCTCTGGTTTCTGAGCATTTAAGCATCTCTCTTGTGTCTCTTGTGAAACTGCCAGTGGCAGTTTTTCCCCCACAAAGTTTTCAGACTACAAAGAGAAACTGAATCTACTGAATAAGTGACTTTGTGCTTTTTTATTACACATTCCATGTGTAGGCGTGTGACTGTAAAGGCTTTGGAAATATGAGAACAGATGGATTTATATAACAGGGATATTGTTGTAAAAAATTATCAATAACTGGGTGGTAAATTTGGGCAGCTGTGAAGCTACTGTTTTATTCCCAAAGCTGATCATTTTCCTTTAACATCAGGCTCTAAAGTATTCTTCTGCTTGACTCAGCATTTTGCAAATAATTTTTTTATGTATAGATTATTTTTTTTATTGATTATTTATTTATTGAATATTTGAGTGTCCATTTTTTTTTTTTACTATTTTTAGTAGATAATAACAGCACCACAGAAATAAAAAAATAGGAAGCGCTTGCAGCTGTTTTGAATTTTATAGAGTGGAAGTGTGTCTATTTCGGTTGCTGTGATGATGAAAGATGTATCTACTATTAATAAAGATGGACAGATTTCCTTTTACTGGTTCGCACAGTGAAACGAGTTTTCAGCTTTTGGTCCATGTCTGACTCATGTGTTCATTCGAGCGTAATCGCCGGTCGATGACACGCCGGCTGCATTTCAACTACACAAAGCAAACAGTCACTCAAGACTTGAATTCATTCCGTTGGCAGTCGTCCAACAAGTGCTTTCAATTTCGACCTCCACTCTCACGTGAAAACAAACCCATTAAAGATGCACACAAAAGTACACTTCCTCCAATACTTTGAATAATCCTAATATGACTGTGGTTTATTTTAGGCCAGTTGGGCGCAGCAGCCTCAGGCAGCGGCGGTTACCCGAAGCTCTGGTGTGCCCTGAGTGACGGGAAGGTGGTGGTGTTCGACGCAGCCAGCTGGTCCCTCCTGCAGAACTCCATTCAAGTGGGGACGTCCCGCATTGTAAGGGAATTCCCCACTCATCTTAGCATTCATGAGTTTACATGGCCCCATGCTGCACTGCATAAGAAAGAAAGAAAGAAAGAAAGAAAGAAAGAAAGAAAGAAAGAAAGAAAGAAAGAAAGAAAGAAAGAAAGAAACTTAAAGCAGGAAAGAAAGAAAGAACGAAACTTAAAGAAACTTAAAGAAACTTAAAGAAAGAAACAAACAAACAAACAAACAAACAAACTTAAAGCAGGAAAGAAAGAAAGAAAGAAAGAAAGAAAGAAAGAAAGAAAGAAAGAAAGAAAGAAAGAAAGAAAGAAAGAAAGAAAGAAAGAAAGAAACTTAAAGCAGGAAAGAAGAAAGAAAGAAAGAAAGAAAGAAAGAAAGAAAGAAAGAAAGAAAGAAAGAAAGAAAGAAAGAAAGAAAGAAAGAAAGAAAGAAAGAAAGAAAGAAACTTAAAGCAGGAAAGAAAGAAAGGAAGAAAGAAAGAAACAAAGAAACTTAAAGAAAGAAAGAAAGAAACTTAAAGAAAGAAAGAAAGAAAGAAAGAAAGAAAGAAAGAAAGAAAGAAAGAAAGAAAGAAAGAAAGAAAGAAAGAAAGAAAGAAAGAATGAAACTTAAAGCAGGAAAGAAAGAAAGAAAGAAAGAAAGAAAGAAAGAAAGAAAGAAAGAAAGAAAGAAAGAAAGAAAGAAAGAAACTTAAAGAAACTTAAAGAAACTTAAAGAAAGAAAGAAACTTAAAGCAGGAAAGAAAGAAAGAAACAAACAAACAAAGAAAGAGACAAACTTTAAGCAGAAAAAAAAAGAAACAAACAAACAAACTTAAAGCAGGTTTTCTATTCACTGGTTAATTTGGTTAGTAATTTATAGCCTTCTGCAGGTTTCAGTCTGCTCCCGTTATAGTTTAACTTTATTGCACAGCGTCTGAGGTGGTTCCTCTTTTAAAAAAAGGCATGGCCACGAATGTATATCTGTAAGACCACATGTTTATACAGTATATTGCCAAAAGTTTGTGGACACCTGGTCATAAGTACAGTATGTGTTTTTTGAGCATCGCATTCCACATTTAGTCCAAATTTGCTCTTTATTATTTCCTCCACTCTTCTGGGACGATGTTTCACTAGATTTTGTTGTATGCTTTGTGTTTTTGTGTTTATCATTGTGTTGCCACAAGGCATCTAGTAAAGTCACATGTCCCAGTACTTTTTCCCCCATAGAGTGTATCAGGTACATTTTTGAGAATTATGCCAGGGCCATGTCGCAACGCCACTGACTTACGCTACGTCTTCATGCATTATTGCAAGACAGACGTTCCCTGTTGGTTCCTCAAATTTTAACAGAATTCTCCGTGTCTTGCTCTCTTTAAAAAAAAAAAAAAAAAAAAAACGGGTTTTTCTATATTAAGCAGACTAAAAGTCTTAACCCTTAACTCTTTCGGTTGCTTTAGAATTGCATGCTGGGAGTGGACCAGCAGCAGTTGTGGATCGGATCTCGGGACTCGGTCATTTATATCATCAACCCGAACAGCATGTCCTGCAATAAACAGCTGACCGAGCACCGTGCCGAGATCACTGGCCTCGCCCTGGAAGAACGGCGTGACAAATACAGGTAACTGGTTTAGATACGGCATGTCGTAAATGCTTTTTAGTCACATGAATAAGACTAGACAGGGGTTTTTTTTTTTTGTACTGTCACATGACACACTATTGTGATGTAACAAATGTCAACAGAAACCATTCTGGACATGCCTCAAGAGGGATCTCATTCCATTGCATAGAACCACATCTACCACACAATAGTTTATCAAAGATGTAACCATTTCCTTTTCCACCCTAATAAGCAACAGCAACTGGTTTTTTTTTACTACGGTCCTCAGAAATCTTCATTGTTCATGATATGATTCTATGATGATATGATTCACTTCTACAAAGATGAAGATCAGACATTAATAGCTCTTTTGTCTGTGAATTTCACATCTAGGTCTTCAATGGTGTTCTACCTGAATTAGTCCGCCTCTTAATCCCATCATGATGACGCCATACTGTAGAAAGCATTAGTATTCTAGAGAAACGCAGTAGAACAGAGCGCTGCATCACAGACAGGAATCTCATACAGAGAATGATGAAGAGTCATTCTAAAGCAAGGAACCCAATAAACACAATTCAACACGTCTCCTTTCACTGTAGCCACAGCTGCACCACCCACATACACCATCTCTAGCAGAAGCACAGATATTAACCCTCATAAAATGAGTTTTCCGTTACGGTTTTCCTGGAGTTTTGAAACGCAAATTGTGTTTTTGTGCAAATTCTACAGAAAAGAATCCGAAAAATTACACACAGTCCTTGAAAAAGCTTAACAACTGTTTTGAACTGTTTGGGCCGAACCTATCTGCGACCACATCAGTTTCTTCTCCTCTGTCAGTCGTGGAAAGAAAAAAAACAACTATTAAATCCACATACATATATTCGAGCTTGTGCAGTTTGCTACAAATGCGGGTTGCGAGCTTTGCTGAGATAATGCTGACTAGTGCGCTCTCCAAATGACATGAAAATGCTGACGTGACTGTGTGCCTGCTAGATGGCCCTGGAGTGGCCAACCTGATTGGTTCCTAAAGCAACAGCCTTCGAGCAACATGGATTTGAAGCTACAGGACACCCGCAGTGCCTAGTGTCCACTTTTTCTTTGACTCCTTTGACCCCGGCAACACGTAATGTGGAACATTGGATGATAATGTGGAAATTTAAAGTTGGAAACTTGCCAGTAGTTAATGGGAATTTACTGGAATTTATGGGAATAAATAAAAAATGTGGGGAGATTTCTATAAACTGTATCGTATACAAACATACATTTTGCCATTTTGTATGCAAACCAATCCAGATGTTTAAAAAATGATTTTTGAAACTTTAATTGTTTACTATAATTTTGTTGCACAAGTTTTAAACATAAATCGATGTAATATGTAATTTACATGAACACTAGCCATTTTTTTTTTGGATGTGCAGGATACAAGAAATGATATGTGTTACATGATTTAGTGGTACACACAGTGCATGTAGGGGACGTGGCCTCAGTGGTCCTGCAGTAAGTGTGCACGTGATTGATGTATGTGCAGGTAGAAACTTAATTGAAATTGCATACAATCTGGTTGTTTTACCCAAATTGGTTGACCTGCAATTTTGTAAATTCCCAGTTTATTCACATTCATTTCCATTAATTCCAGTCCAATTCCAAAAGTTTCCAGTCTTGAATATTCCCAAAATGTTTGCAACCTAAATCTCATCAAAAGTCAGATCTTTCTTTTATTCTCATTTTCACAGTCGAGCCTGGAAAATAAAACGACGCGGTTCTCTCTGTTTTATTTCACAAGTTCATTTCTTTTTTGTAGCCAGTTGCTGGCGTACTCCTGCAGCATTGAGGGCACGGTGATCGTTTGGGACGTGGCCACACTGCAGGTCAGACGTGATATCAAACTGAAATGTGGCAGACTGCAGTCCATTCAGATTCATGGTGGGAGAATGTGGTGCTGTAAGTAGGTTTATTGCATTATATAAGAATAATATGTGCAATCAACTGTTCGTACCCTAAAATATTTAAAGAATATTGGACTTTGGATCTGAAGGTCGTGAGTTCAAATCCCAGCCACACCAATGTCCACTCTTGGGCCCCTGAGCAAGGCCCTTAACCTTATAGCTGCTCAATTGTATGAATGAGAAATGTATGTCGCTTTGTATAAGGTCAAAAAAACTTTTGTTTTTATATACTACAGGAAAAAAAAGTTGCAAATAAAGTATGGCCTTTTTTTTTTTTTAAAGCACATATCTTAATCATGATGGTGACAAAAGGAGGTTCTAGTGTATGTCATCATTTTCACACATGCACGAGGAGAACATAGTAGGAGATAGTGATGAAAAAAATCGGACTATTTTAGTGACTTGTTTCTTTGAATCTCGTTCGTCAATTTCATCATCATTTCGTTCCTTTGATCAGAAAAAAAAATTAAATGTTCCATTTTCGGATCCCCAACACGTCTAGATACATAAATGTTAACTAAATTTAAATAATTTATATATGTATCTATACCTGCATAGCGTCTATGTCACAAAATAACAGAACAAATCACTCTTTGAGACTACTCGTTCTTCTAAATTACATTAAAGCCTCATTCCAAATCCACCATGCATCACTAATTTACGAATTGAAGCAGGATATAAAGAACAGTCTGTGCCAAAAGCAGACCAGATGTTTTACAGGTGTTTTTGCTTTCCAATTACAGAATGTAGAGCACCTAAAAAATACTATTTAAATGTACTCCTAATTTTAAGTGTATTAAATGTTATTTTCATTAAGTAGAAATCGTCCAGATACTTTTGACATTGCTCATTACATAATCTCAGTGTTTCCCAGAATTCATAGCGAATAACGTCTACTTTTTTGGGGGTTGTTCAGGTGCCCGTGACTGTGTAATGGAGCTGCGGCGGAACGGCTCGGTGCATCGTCTAATCTCACTTCCGGAACACCTCCAGGGTTCACCCTGTTCTTACAGCAGCTTCATAGTCCTTAATGAGGTGAAACATACCAGCTTTTTTTTTTTCCTTTCCTCCTTCCTACAAGCCTACACCCTGCTGGTGTGCTTCTCTCTGAACACTGTTTACTCCACTTCCTGCCTGCCGGGTAAGGCGGCGTGAGTCATAATGACAGGGAGCCTTTTTGCAATAATGGTTGACAAATGTTTGGAAACTTTTACGAAGACGGCAATCCGTCAGCCAGGAGCGTTCCTTGGAACGATAGAGGAATTATTTTGGTTACTAAATTACTAAAGCTAGTTTGGATTGTACTTGCCGATAAGCAATGAATCAATTAATACTGAATACTAGATAAAAAATAATCTAACAGTTCATGTAAAATAGTAAAAAAAACTTTCTTACAAAAATTTCAAAATAAATGTAATTTGAATGTACTTAAAGATGGCCGTTTTAATGACTGTTAGGATTTATATAAGATGGTAACGCTTTACAGTAAGTTCCCATTGGTATCATTAACTAGAGTTAACAAATGCTTTAAAAGTATTGTTTATTAATACATTTTGCCTCTAGTGGCCGCTCTAGTACTGTAAAATGGCAGCGGTCCTTCTCCAGCAACAGACACAACCCGGAAAAACTATCGGGATGGATTTTTCCAGCAATTTACTACCCATACCTATTAATCCGCAAAACTGATGAATCGGTCGACCTTCTATTAATTGTTTAACTATTTATCATTTCCTGTTGTGGGATGCCTTTTTAAACAAGTGAGTGTTCCTCTTACTTACTATATTATGGCAGTTATAAACAGCCATTCCTTCATCAATTGATTGGAAATAAAGCACTGCTAAAAAGTCATCCGTCGTGAAGACGTTTGTGTGTCAGAAAGCTGATACAAAGTGCTGACACTGGAGACTCCTTCTATCAATTTTCTTGCAGATGGAACCATTTGTTATGGGTTACTGATCGGGAAGGCCGCCGAGGTGCCCAGTAACCCCGGCATCACCAAGCTGCCACTTTTGTGCCCTTGAGCAGGCCTTTAAACCTCTGTGCTCCGGGGGTGTTTTATCATGGCTACTTAACTTTTTATCTGTGCTATAATGTACATGTGACAAGTAAAACCTTCTTTACCCCTGAGTTAATATGAGTCTGAGATTTGTCTTGTGGCCAGAATGACTAGCAGAGATGCTGTCATGGCTTAGACATATATATGGCATGAATCAAGACCAATCAGGTATTTTTTTTATTTTGTAACAACAGTCATGGGTTTTTGCAATATGCTGAACGAAAATCAGTCCATTTCCACAGTAACAAGACACACATCCTGGTTATGGACTTTTTCCAGCTATGGAGTATCTGCACCACCCAAATTCCCCAAGCCTTAGTCACCTCTAGCCTTTGTTTATCGGATGTTTGTGAATTGGGTCTTGTGTTTTACATGCATTCTTCTGCTAAACTGATGTCCTGTTGCAGAGGTCTCAGGTGTGGACAGGCTGCACAGATGCAGGTGAGCTGTGTGTGTGGTACCCTGGTGACCTGCAGAAGCCTTCCCAGAGGATCCAGCTGCCTGACTGCACAAGTGTCATCTGCATGATCAAAGTCAAGAACCAGGTAAGGGTGAAAAAACTGTTCTGTCCTACACACACACACACACACACACACACACAAACACACACACACACAAATTAGATAGTGAGATTAAATGAGTGAATTAGATACTTCTGTAAATGTTGTAAAAGTGTATTAAATTAAGATTTATGAGTTACATTTGCTATTTAGCATTTTACCATCATCTTTGTTATTATTATTATTATTAGTAGTAGTAATCTGATGATCTAGAACTAATATAAAATATGTTTTAAGAATTAGAAATTTATAGGTTCTTTGTGAATTTGGTCCTCAAAACAATCCAGTTATGAACAATTCAACTTCAGCATTTTAGATGCTCTTAATGGAAATGTGAAATAAATGCTCAATAAACTGTATGTATAGAAGCAGTCAATGCTTTTTAAATGTAAATTTCTAGTTCCAAAAAAAAGAATTTCTTTTCGAAATCAGTTTCAGTCTTGTATTGAGGCGCTAATGTGAATATACGCTAATCCATATATACGCTAATCCATATATACGCTAATCCATATATACGCTAATCCATATATACGCTAATCCATATATACGCTAATCCGAATATACGCTAATCCGGATAAATTTGTCGTCTAAAAACGCTCCACATCCACACTTTTTTCAACCATTTTCCAAAAGTTTCCAACCATTTTACAAAAGTTGCTCATCCACACTGAAACGTCTGAAAACGCTCACGTTCCCGTACTGAGCATGTGCAAATTGTAAGGTGCTTCGACCCGCCTCATTTCCGACTGGTGTTTATTTACATTTCGGCTCAACATGCAACAACAAAAATGCATCAGGACAAAAATATTCAACAGAAACTTATTTATGTGGACATGGACATGTCCATCCTGGTTTGTTTTAAATTTGTTAGAATTTATTTTATTTTATTTTTTATTTTTATGATCGTTTATAAAAATCACTTTACTCAATTGAATTCTATAAATGTATTTATGAATATGTATTTATTAAATTAATTACACATTACATTGTTTAAATACAATTAAATTAGTAGAAACATTTTATTATATAGTTTACATATGTTAGACTCCAATTAAATAATAGTGTGTTTTACTTTTAATCTAAAACTTTCTAAACATATGATCTACTTTACTCTGCTACTTATTTCAGCATGCTTTAACAAATGTCTTCCATCCTTCATTTATTTACTCCCTCCATATGAGGAATTGTGAGGATTTTCTCCATTTAAGAGAAATTTCGAAGCAAACTCTAAAGAGTTCATAGTGTGAGACTGCGGAAGCGGCTGAGATTTAGCGCAAAACAACGCGCTACAAATCGTATTTTCGGACTGAGTAGCCACAGTGACACTGCACTAACACTTTTCTTTTTATACTCCTGGCATTGTTGTGTTTTAATAATAAAAAAAATGATCTTACAGTGCGAGGCGGAGACTAAACGTACTTGCGGTCCGCCACTTAATATGTTCCAGAAGGAACCGAGATTTAAACTTTGTTCCGCATGTAAAAAGGATTGCATTCAGTACACCTGTGCACTGAACCGAAAGCCCTGTACCGAGAAAATGTCAATATAAATTTGTGTACCGTTACATTCTTAGAGCACCTGATGCAATGTAATGGCTAAGCCATTGGACTTTGGACCAGAAGGTCACAAGTTCAAATCCCAGCACCACCAAGCTCCCACTGCTGAGCCCTTGAGCAGTGGAAGTTACCCTGGATGCATGCCATAAATGTTGTTGGAATAGACCGCAGCTCCACAATGACCCTGATTAAGGATAAAGATCTTGCCGTTGATGAAGAAATGAAAAGGCGATGAAACGATTTAAAAATAGCTTTTAGTTTCACTAATATAAATATTATGGTGCAGAAGGCCAGCAGGTATGTGAACCGTGTTTTTTTTTCTGTTTTTTTCAAATCAGATCTGGGTTGGAGGCCAGAGTAGCAGCGGAGGTAAATCCCGTGGAAAGATCTACGTGGTGAACACAGAGCGCCTCCTGGTGGATAAGGAGCTGCTGGCCCATTCAGACACGGTCCAAACTCTGTGCTCAGCAGAGGACCGCTACATCCTCAGTGGGGCTGCAGGCCAGGATGGAAAGATCGCTATCTGGAAAGTGGAATAGTGTTTTTTTTAAAAATGGATTGGGCTGATGCTTTTTTCGCATTTGACTTAGGAAAAAAGGGACATGGTCTTTCTATAGGTTTTTTACAATTCTCTATTTATTTGACATCTTGACCTCAGAGTGAACAAGAACAAGCAAAAGAAAAAGACTGAAGTGGAATCTTCCTGAAAGCGGAGATCCATCTAACCTGTGTATGAAGAGTTCATTATAATGTGTAACTAGTTTAATATGAAGGTTTTTGAATTTTTATTTCCTAACATGCTGAAATGAAGGAATATTATCAGTATTTGGTTATCCAAAGTGGTCTCCAAATTCCAAGGCTGGTGGGCTTCCAGGTGATTCCATCTTGGGGTAAAAATAATATCCAGAACTTTAAGGAGATTATTGGATTAGACCACTCTGATTTATCCAGTACTTATAGGACTTACTGGAATAACTGTGTTCCTGCTTTGTATGAGACGTCCTGCTGGACTTTCAATCCAAAGCCATATGTTTACTTTTATTAAATGTATATATTATCAATCTTTTTTTTGTTATATATCAAATCTTTGTTCTTTTTAAAAAAAAAAAAAAAATATATATATATATATATATATATATATATATATATATATATATATATATATATATATATATATACATAATTTTTTTTTTTTTTTTTAATTCCGGTGTATTTTACGATCACTTTAGAAGTTGTCTCATTACTCTTATATCCTTCAAGTAACACTTCCGAAGCTCTTTATTTCAAATGTATAACGTAGTTACTAGTGTTCAATAATATTGTAAGCTATAAAGGTTCCTCTGTAATCTATATTCTATGGCGGTTTCCTCCTCCTCCTACTATTTCACTTGTTTTTTTTTTTTATTAATAAAAATGTTGGACTGAATGGTTTTTTTTTATATCCACAGGCAAAAGGGATATTTTTTATAACTTAAAACTGATTAAAAGTGGCTTGGTTTGTAGAGTGCATTAATTGATTTATTATTGTTTATCGTTTTGTAGTGTGTAAAGAACCATTCAGGAGCAAAAGCAGTATTTTCTCCCCCTCCAGGGGGCAGCATTGTGCCGTTTGTATCCAATTCTAATGGCCAGGATGAAAATTTAATATTTATTAGGAACAAGTGTACTTCTGCTCATTTATGCAGTTGTCCAGTCAGTCACTTCGGCAGCAGCACAGTCAATAAAATCTTACAGATACATGGATGAGAGCTTCTCGTTCACTTCAAACATCACATTGGAAAAGGGTGATGTCTCTATGGTGGCTTTTTGGCACCACATGGGCTGGTATGTGTTTTTCAGAAACTGCTAAACTCCTGACATTTACACACAGGAGAATGGGTTGAGCGGCCATGCAGGATAAAGTGGCTTGTGTAATTACTGTTTACAACCGTGGTGAGCAGAGTAGTGTTTTACAAAGCACAACACCTCAAACCTTGGGGTGGGTGAGTCCATCTGGACTGGGGAACTGGACACATAAAGGTGATATTTTCATTCTGTTTAATTACCCTGTGTTATAGCCTTCGATTCAGGGCTGACAGGATTTAATCCCAGGTTTTGCAAAAAGTTTTAGGACACCTGGCTTTTTTCCCAAACTGTTAAATAAGAGACGCACAATCGTATCAGGCGTCTATGAACGCAGTAGCATGACATAATCCCTTCATTTGAACTAGAAGACCTAAAACCTGTTCCAGCATGACAATGCTTCTGTGCACAAAGCCAGCTTCTTGAAGATCTCCTGAAATAGAGCTCCAAACCTATTGAGAGGAATGTGAACACTGACTGGACCCCAGGCCTCCTCACCTCACCTACATCAATACCTGACTTTACTAACACCTTCTGTCTGAATGAGCAAAAAATAAATAGAATAATCTAGTGGAACATCTTCCCAGAAGAGTGGAGTTATTATAAAAGCAAATAAAGACTCAATGTGGAATGAGATGCACCATGTACTTGATTAAAATGGAGATGCTCTCTGTTAAATATGACTCCAGTAAACATGTCCATTTAAACTCTCACTTGAGTAAAAGTACAAAAAGTATTTGCCTTCAAATGTACTTCAATATCCAAAGTACTCTAATTTATTATGGCTATAATGTTCCTATGATAAGTTATATTTGCTTAATCAACTCAGTTTATGAGAAAAGACTCATGTTCAGTAAGTTCATTTCTCAAAACAATGTGTACAATCAGCACAATACAGTGGATTTCTTGCAAAAGTCTGTACTTTTTTCAAAATCCTCAGTTCATCTCTCAAAAGTAAGTATTTGTGTCAATGAACATCTCATTCCCATCAGAATGAAAAGTCCCTTTATCATTGTTCACAAACAAAATCATCAAAATGTTTATTCATGTTATCAGTATGATGTTGCACAGTTTCAGTATTTTTTAATATAAACTATGATTTGGATCACAGAGACTGAAAATGCACATTTGGCTTCCGTCTGTTTGGCATTTATGAATTTCAGCAGCACAAATTTATTGATTTGATTGAATATTTAATTTATATTGATTGCAAAACTCAGGATACTTGGTATCCATTGAAAAGTATGGGAATGGTTTGCTTCCTACCTGGAAGGTTGCTCATACCAGGTAACATGGAGAGCTCCACATTGCCTCCTGCCCCACAAAGTTCCCTGGTGGTCTGGTGGTTAGGATGCGGCGCTCTCACCGCTGCGGCCCGGGTTCGATCCCTGGTCAGGGAACCAACCCCAGCCACTCTTAGTGCCGGTCCCAAGCCCGGATAAATGGGGAGGGTTGTGTTAGGAAGGGCATCCAGCGTAAAAACATGTGCCAAATCAAACATGCAGATAATCCGCTGATGGGAGAAGCCGAAAGAAAGTTTACTGTACTGTACAAGTGCTCCGAAGCATTCGGGCCGCCATATCCAGACTGTGCAACAGTTTCTTCCCTCAAGCCATCAGGCTTCTCAACAAAGAACTGAACTCACACACACACACAACTGTGTGACTGATCTGTACAACCCAGACTCAACACACACTCACTTCTCACACCCATGACTTCAGCACCCCTCATATTACATCACTTAATTACCATAAACTGTTTACATGCTGTTTTTTGCACATCTCTTCTGAATTGCTGCCATTTGCTCTTTTGCACAACATTTTGTTTACATTTTTGCTACTGTTCACTTTGTCTCGCTACAACAGGTTTACTGGCAGAGCTGTTTTGTTTACTGTCTTGTGTTGTCTTTGCACTTTTTGCACCAGGTTGCACACATGCACTTTATGTACACTTACTAATCCTTGGCCCTGTGTTTTTCTGTTTCTGTGATTGTTATGTTGTTTTATGTAGCACCAGGGTTTTTATTTCACTGTGTACTGCGTCAGCTATATATGGTTGAAATGACAATAAAAGCTTCTTGACTTTACTTGTTAATTTGTTTCTTAGTTGTTGGTCCATTTTCAGAATGTATAACTCTGTGTTTTCTCTGTCTGTATTCACTCTCCAACTGAAGGTTCACGAGATTCACCTTTGACCTGTTTTAGAGAACGAGTTGATTATCGGTTGATCTGATGTCGCTCACTCGCCTTCTTCATTAGTGACATTCAAGATTCATCTGCACAATTCATCAATTCAACACATTTACAAATAAAAGTTTAATAGAAATTTTAGATAACAGATGATGAGAACTGGTTTAACCATTTTACATTCAATGACGTACACAATGAACTGATGCTGAGATGTTTTGGAGGTTAAAACTATTCAGGTGAAACCAGTATAATATATTTTGATCAACATGAACATCAACAAGTGAATGTAGAAAACAGCATACACTTGATCAAATGAATGTAAAAAAAGCGTTCACAATTTGATCAAAGCAACAAGAAATGTTTTTATAATGTGCACAAGTGACTCAATGACGTGGAGGTTGAACACGTAGTACAAAACAGAGCACGCCATTGGTGGCTTGCTGCGTGATTAATCAGTTTTTATCCGCTCATAAATAAAAAAAAGAACATTTCACAAAATGTAGTTGTGTAAATATAAAGATTAACTTCACTTCATTTCAAAGTCTAAAGTAAAAGTCTCCCCAAATGGAAATACGACAGTGAAGTACACATTGTATGCAAAAAAAACTTGAGTAGAGTAAGGTAGAAAAAATTACATTTAGTTCCTTACAGTCCAACACTGAGTATAAGCATATACTATAAATGCATATACAGCGCTTGGTTTTCAAGGAGAACATCTACACCTACATCTACTGTTTGGAACCCTCACCAGGCTTAGATCAACGAATTACAGTTTTGTAATTTGAAATGACAAACCCTCAAAACTCCCCCCTTCCTACAATAAAATCCTTTAGTAGTATTCTTCATTGCATTGCTCTGTTTGCATGGTCTTTCACAAGCTTTACACATCATCTAAATCTGTTGCCATTTAATTTCTAATCCAATCTCTTTCAAAAACTTCGGAAAAATGACATCACATAGCTTAATGTCTGTGCATTACAGAGAGCTACTAGTAAAAATCCATATGGAGACTTTAAACCGATGCTGAAGCTCAGAGCAGAATGCCATAAATCATTTTGATAGTGTGACCTCTGCAGTTTCCAGTCGAATAAACAGAAATGTACACGTAATATTTAGCAGTTTTGGGATCTCAGCTCTGCAGGTTTACATTTTGTCAAGTCGAAGTGGCATTTAATAAAAGAACTATTAGAACTACATCTAAATACATTGTTTTAACAATAATGATCATATTCAAGGTAATATTTCAGTCTGACTTACATTTAAAGATGATTTATAAAGATTTTTCCTTTTTACATTTCTTCCCATTTTCCGACAACCACGGATAAGAACGATATACCAGTTGCACACGTAAATTCTCCGATTGTATGGCACAGTTCTTGACTATAGTACAGGGTTCCTTCAAAAGACAAAAAGGCTTCAGTGATGTGGCTGGATTAGACATTAAACCGTGTCTACTGACCAATTAATTTGACCTTTCCAGCTCATAGTGGGTACTTCTGAGAAATGTTTAACAACGAATGGCTTACGTCATCACCAATGACTCAGGATTAAAAAGAGGGGGAAGGACCACAAACCAAAACTCAGGAAAATGTTGGAAGGTCTGTTAAGACACTACATGTCTGATGAATGTATGCCTCAGTGGTTCCACTTGATCTGCTAACCTGATTTGAGGCCCAGATCCTGATTAAATCTTTTTAAACACAAAAATCATTTTACACAGCAGGAAAAAAAAAAACCTCAGTTACTTTAGAAAGCCTTCAGGCTGGAGTTTAGTGTTTCTGAGAAACCAAATGCTACATTTCAAGACCTTGGTGTAATCATAAATGCGAATAGATTTAATAGAGGAATATGATATTCGATAACCCTACATGACTAGATTAGATTATGACAAATCTTGTTGGTTGTATTGTTGATTCAGTAAACTCAAACATTAGAATTGCAAATGAGGTTGACTTTTCTTACAAAAACAAAAATGTAGGGCAGCCTGCTTCCCTTCGTCATCAGAGAACGCCATGACCGGGATAATCATTGACGGACGTACGGCCATCTTTTAAATTACACCATTCAAATGTCTTACTGCGGCTGAGCATCTCATCAGCGTACTGTGCTGGAAGTCTTCTGTAGATGGCCACAGGTTTTACACCTTCGTTCACAAGAAACTTCACCACCACACGCTGTTTTATGCACCTTAAATAACAGTCCTGGACTGGCCCCCATACAAGATTGCGCATTGGTCAAAGATGGGTGGTGGTGATTACAAAGCAATTTGGAAGGTGCTAATTTAAGTCTTTCAGAAAGAGGTGGGTCTTCATCCATCGCTTTAAGATAGACAGGGACTCTGCTGTTCTGACATCTAGGGGAAGTTCATTCCACCACCTGGGTGACAGGACAGAGAAGAGCCTTGAAGTATACTTTCCTCTCATTCTGAGAGAAGGTGATGGAGGATCTCAGACAGCGTGATGCAGTGGTAAGATGGTGCTGGTCCATTTTTGGCCTTGTATGCAAGCATCAGTGTTTTGAATCTGATATGTGCAGATACTGGAAGCCAGTGAAGGGAGCCCAGCAGTGGGGTGGTGTGGCAGATTCATGCAGCTGTTCCATGTTACCTGGTATGAGCGACCTTCCCAGTAGGAAAGAAAACCATTTCCATGCTGCTCTATGGATACCAAGGCTCCTGAGGGTAGACTAGAGAGTCTTGTGGTTGACTGTCGAATGCTGCTGAAAGGTCAAGGAGGATAAGTATAGATGACAGCTTGGCTGATCGAGCAGCATGCAGTTTCTCAGAAACAGCCGAAAGGGCGGTCTCTGTGGAATGTGCTGCTTTGAATCCAGACTGGTTTGTATCATGGAGGTTGTTGTGTGAGAGACAGACAGATGGTTAAAAACTGTGCATTCCAGAGTTTTAGAAAGAAAGGAGAGAATCAATACTGATCTGTAGTTGTTGATGTCTGATGGATCCAGAGCAGGTTTCTTCAAGATGGAAATGATGCTTGCTTGAAGGTAGTTGGCACATGGCCAGATGTTAAGGACCCATTGATTATTGTGGAGATGAAGGGCAGGAGTTCATGTGAGATGGTCCGAAGCATAGTTGAAGTGATTGGAAATTTTAGAACCACATCATTTGTTAATTAGTACAAAATCATATAATTGTAAGTCGCTTATGATAAAGTGGCACAAACGTAACAGTTTCCACATGTCAAATTTTACACACTAAATGGTGAAAGTTCATTTTATGGGGTCCCAAACATTTTAAATATACTGTACACACAACCTCAATCAATTGGAGAACAATTCTAGTACTCCTCATCTACATCTTCCTCACCGTCTTCAGCTGAATCTACTAATCCTTCTCCAGGGCAGCCATGTCTTCTCTGTCCTCGGAGAACTCGCCTTCATCCATTCCTTTCCCAACATACCAGTGAACAAATGCCGCTCCAGGCTTCTGCAATTGCCGTAGTGTTACTCAGCATGCATACAGCACTCTGAACCTTGGCCAGATCTCCACCAGGTACTACAGTGGGGGGCTGGTAGTTGATTCCCACCTTAAAGCTGGTGGGACACCAGTCCACGAACTGGATCGAGCGACGGGTCTTGATACTATTAGGTACCACGTCTCCACGATAGAGCAAGCAACAGGCCATGTATTTGTGGCAAGCGTCAAAGCAAGCGTTTGAGATCTCAGCTGCACATGATAGGCTTTCTCAGCAGATATAATCGGGACGTAGGTAACCAATGGGAAATGGATACAGAACCAAATTAGTCTGGAACTCAGCGAGATCTACATTTAGAGCGCCAACAAATCATAAAGAAGCAGTGATTGAAGAAACAATCTGTGCGATCAGTCTTTTCAGGTTGTTGTAGGACGGACGGTCTATATCCAGACTGCGCTTGCAAATGTCAAAGATGGCCTCGATGTTTGCCATGAAGGAACAATCAGAGTGCTTGAGGGTGGTGTGAGTGGTTAAGATCGAAATGTAGGGCTCTACCACTGCAGTGAAAACCTGGGGAGCAGGGTAGACCGAAAACTCCAGCTTGGATTTTTTGCCGTAGTCGACAGATAGGCGCTCCATCAACAGAGACGTGAAACCAGATCCAGTGCCACCACCAAAGCTGTGGAAGATCAGGAATCCTTGCAGACCTGTACACTGGTCAGCCTACAGAGGATAAAAAGATCATAAGGGAACCTGGCCTGAGAGGTCACATGGTATCAAGGGAAAACATAAAAAAAAATGGCTGCCAAGTAGTCATTTCAAGCAAACAGGAGTCACTCAGAATCCCATTATTTAGTAGGATCTTGGTTTCCAATCAACTACAGTATCAAGTGTGCTTATTACTAGGCTGGAATAAAGCAGCATTGACAATTACAGTTTTTAGTTGCTTTGGAGCATTTCTCAAATGAATCTGAATATTTGCAAACCAGTAAGTGCATTTTTTGAAACAATTTGTACAAACAGCACAACCCAATGGATTACATGCAAGAAGAGGTGCTGGATGATTGGGCAACTACTGCAGAAGTGATGAGGGAGACTGATAAAGACAGGAAGACAATGAGATTTGGTAGTGGTGGAATAAGAAAAAACAGGAAAGCACAATGAGAGAGGTTGGTGAAAAAAAGAGAGATAAAAAAAAAATTGGCAGGTGTACAAGAAGATGCGGCAGCAGGTGAAGAGGGATGTTAAGTCAAGTCAAGGTTATTTCTATTGCGCTTTTCACAACAGACATTGTCTCAAAACAGATAGTTAATAGTTAAGGAGAGTGATGTTTATTTATTCCTGATGAGCAGCCATGGTGACTGTGGCAAGGAAAAAATCCCTTAGCTGTTATGAGGAAGAAACCTTGAGAGGAACCAGACTCAAAAGGGAATCCATCCTCATTAGGGTGACATCAATGGTGTGATTTATAGTCTTATAAACAATAAAGAACACTGAAGAGTGAGAACTAACATGAGTACTGGAGTATAAGATTATAAGTAATGTTCTTTCTACAGTCTTTTACAGTCATTTGAGATTATGGAACCAGGAGCTACTGAGCAACTCATAAAATAGGATGTGGCAAAAGCAAAGGAAAAGGCATATTAGGAGCTGTATGAGAAGTTGGACAACAAGGAAGGAGAAGAGAGAAACTGAGCAGGGAAGGATTTGCTGCAAGTTAGGGCAATAAAGGATGAAGATGGAAATTTGTTGAGAAGGTGGAGGGAGTATTTTAAAGAGCTGATGAATGAGGAAAATTAGAGGTAGGACTGCATTAAGGATTCTCCGTAGACTATGATGTTTGCAAATGATATTTTGATTTGTGGTGAGAATAGAGAGCAGGTTGAGAAGAGCCTGGACAGGTGGAGATGTGCGCTGGAAAAAAGGGGAATGAAAGTCAGTAGGAGTAAGACAGAGTGTGTGAATGAGAGGGAGGGCAGTGGAGGGGTGCGGTTGCAGGGAGAAGAGATGGAGAAGGTGGAGGAGTCCAGGTACCTGGGGTCAACAGTGCAAAGTAATGGAGAGTGTGTTAGAGAAGTGAAGGAAAGAGTGCAGGCAGGGTGGAGTGGGTGGAGAAGAGTGATAGCAGGAGTGATTTGTGATAGAAGAGTATCTGTGAGAGTAAAAGGGAAAGTGTATAGGACAGTGGTGAGACCTGTGATGTTGTATGGTTTAGAGACAGTGGCATTGAGTAAAAGACAGAAGGTGGATCTGGAGGTAGCAGAGCTGAAGATGTTGAGGTTTTCGTTGGGAGTGAAGACTATGGACAAGGTTAGAAATTACTTTATAAGAGGGACAGCACATGTAGGACGTTTTGGAGACAAGGTGAGTAAGGCCCGAATGAGATGGTTTGGACATGTGTCTATTAAAATTTTGATAGAAATTTAAGCTCAACAGATTACAGTAATTGGTTTAATCATTTAGCATTAAATGAACTGATGCCTTGATGTTTTAGGGGTTAAGACTATTTAGGTGAGAACTAGTATATTTTGATCAACATAATTGAAAATGTGGGAAGCAGTGACAGTTGTACACAATCCATTAAATAAATGTACCAAAGCATTCGCAATTTGTTCAAAACAAAAAACTGCATTTATGATGTGCACAAGTGACGACATGATGTGGAGGCTGAATACGTAGTTTTGCGGTCAAGAACCGAGTCTCCAATCTCCTTGCTAATGGTGTAATGGCCCCAGGCGTAGTTATTCTCTTTACCACTGATTAGCTGCTCTGGGTGGTAAAGTTGAAGATATTATCCATTCCTGATCTCATCTAGAAACGAGCAGTCACAATAATCCATCAGTTACAAAACTGGCTGCAACAGTAGAGTATAAAGACCCAGAAATATTGGACAAGGATTTTGATTTCTCACAGAAACATCATGAAATCAAACTGGATCACAGAAAATGGCTCAAGGTGCATTCAAAGAAAACAATTCATCAAGATTTCATTTACTTACAACTGCTGGCTCCAGGTCAATAAAAACAGCCTGTGGAACGTATTTTCCAGCTCCATTCTTATTAACGTGCCAAAAGTATAATCAGCCGAATTGGTGCTGCCAGAAATGATCATACCTTCAGGCTGGATGCCATGCTCCAGACAGTACAACTCCCAGCAGGAATTTCCCATCTGGACTCCTGCTTGATCAATGTGCACTGAGATACACGACATTTAGTCAAACATCTGAGAACATTTATACTTGGATTATTGGTAGTTTTTTTTTTATTTTTATATATATAATAATTATTGAAGCATAAGATTACCATTTTATTCAATGCCAAAGTGAAAAATCAAAACAGAAAGAAGTTTCTTTAAGCTACAAAGTGACAAAACAGTAAATGCAAGCTCTCTAAAACTATACAGATACACATGAGAATTAGTGCTTCTCCTTCTAACACTTAACCACCTGAGCTGAACTCGCAGGTGACTTCAATCTTAGGGGTGAGGTCTTTTAATTAAGACCGGATGTAGGTGCATAGGAATTCTCCTCCCTACAGCAAAATCCAAACTACTTTTACAGTTTTTCTCAGTTGCTTTGGAGCAGATCAGAAATGAAATACAGAAGACATTCAGCCTTGTGCATTTTCAATCACGTAAACTATAGTTTGGGTTACAATCAGGAAACACTGAAACTGTGTGCCGTCATACAGCATGTCAACATCTTTTGTGAATAATGACAAAAGGACTTGTTATTCTGATGGTATTAGATGCTCATTGACACGAATACTTACTTTTGAGAGATGAATTTACAGGCTTTTGCAAGGAATCCATTGTGCGGTGCTGTTTATAATAATTGTTTTGAGAAATGCATTTACTGGTTTGCAAATATTAATGATGATTTAAGAAATGCTCCAAAGCAACTGAGAAAAATCTGTAACACAGCTTTCAATATGATATAACCTATGCAGTGCCCTATATGTACAACAGGAAGCCATTTGGGATTCATCTTTAGATAGGATGTTGAAATACATAGAAAATTAAGAGTTACAAATATTTCACATTAAAAGGTTCACTTCAGAAAATGATGAGGAGCAGAATCTGTTAAAGACAAACAGGAAGATGTCGATGAAGAGTACTAGACTTGTTTGTAATAGATGCTTTTTGTACAATGTTGAAAAAATACAAAATTAGCATGTATCATTAGTTCCTGATTATTCAACAGTTAACTGATGAGGTGACTTGCATATTTGAAATTAACGATACCCCCAAATTAAACTTGTTTCGACTCTAAATAAAGCATTTTAAATAGCTAACCGGATGTTTGGTCCGAACACATCTGAGAGGTTGGGAACTATGGGTCATAGAAATTTAAGCTACAAAGTGACACAGATCCCTCATGTCTGTATTACCTTCTGGTTCTCCCTTTTAGTTATGCTGCCATAGCGAGTCTTGCCGGAGTCCAAGCTGCACAGTGACATTAACTTTCATACAACAATAAGGACACTTAATAATCCATATCCTTCTCCTCCGGTCACCCTCTTCTCTCTCTCGGTCGAGTTAAACTTGCTCCTGAGGCTCCAGTGACCATTGTTCCTGCCCCTCTCCCCTCCGTGGATCTTCCCACTTCGTCCAGGCCTGCCTCTGGATGGTGTTCTCTTCGACTGGAGGCTGTGCAGCTTGGGACGGTTTTTCATCAACGCATTGGGTGGTTCCATGAAATTCCGGAGTAAGAACGGGAGCTTTGAGGATGGATTTGGACTGCAGTTAATGTCAACAGTCTCCTACACTGACTCAGGAATACAGTTCTCTTTTGATCACCATCACTGCACCCCACAACATCGTATATCTGCTATTAATGGACATTCGGTGCAACCCAGATGAGGATGGGTTCCCTCTTGAGTCTGGTTCCTCTAAAGCTGCTTTGAGACAATGTTCATTGTTAAAAGTGCAATACAAATAAAATTGAATGAATTGAATAGAAATAAATCTAGACTCATTTTTTCTTGTAGATATTATCAAACACACCAATGCATTTGAAATATAGCTGCTTCTCAGACATCTGAAAAGGAATATAAAACATCTATGGCATTTGGCAGATGCTCTTATTCAGAGCAACTTACAACTGAGCAGTTGAGGGTTTAGGGGTCTTGCTCAATGGCCCAGCCTGACAGATTTGTGGGGCTGGGATTTAAACTTGTAACTTTCTGATCCAGAGTTAAATGCCTTAAAACACTGAGCTACTGTACAACCTCCCCTGAACAGCACCTAGCAAATATGTTTGGAGAAGGGGTAGCTCAGTGGTTTAGATGTTGGACTTTAGATCAGAAAGCCATATCTGACCATCACTGAGCTAAAACTGCTAGGCCCCTGAGCAAGACCTTTAACCCTTAACTGCTTAGTTATATGAATAAGATAACTGAAAATCACTCTGGATTAAAGTGTCTTCCAAATGCTGTAAATTGGTACAACCAAACTTTAGTAGGATTAAAAAAAATAAATAAAAACCCAACCAGAACCTGGATTCTACACAGACTAGCGAGAAGTTAAATGGAAACATATGCAACCATCATGTTGTCGGCGTGCAATTCTTTATTTCGCTGGCCTGAAGTGTATCCATTTCTCAGTGAAAAAAATAAAATAAATACAATTTAGACTGACTACTTTTCACACTAATTGTTAAAATTGTTTCCTGATGCCTTATTTTCTCAGGATAACCATACAATCGACAATAGTTAAATGAGGATGTAAATTAAGTCAGACTGTGGTGTTGGCAAGTTTTTAAGAAACAGTTCATAAGTCAGTGATTTGTAGAATGTTAGCCAAGGTATAGCGAAGCCATTGTCAGGAATTGTAGCCCCAAATATAAGACCCTATTGCAGCTCCTTTCATCATCCATCTTTTTTTTTTTATAATCAGTAGTCATACTGGGTGTGACCTCTAGATTAGCATTTCTGAACTTTTATAAAAAAAAAAAAAAAAAAAAAAAAAAGGTTTATTGCTTAAAGTTTATATTGTGGTTCATCTTGGCTCTTCATGGTTGTACACTGGTTCTTTAGTTAGGGGCATAAAGGTTGGTTTCATATTCATGAGTTGTTAACCCACGTGGGCCATTTTGATTGATTAAAGCTTAGCTCTCCATCACATCTTTCAAAGCAACATGAGTATATACACTTTACATTTTGAATATACACTACCCCAATCATCTGAATTAAGTCAAGTACACAAAAGCTACATGCTGATTTTTATTTATTCAACATTGTACGAAAAACATTCATTACAACAGAACAATTCTAGTACTCCTCATCTACATCCTCACCATCTTCAGCTGAATCTGCTCCAACCTCTTCATAATCCTTCTCCAGAGCAGCCATGTCTTCTCTGGCCTCTGAGAACTCCCCTTCTTCCATTCCCTCCCCAACATACCAATGAACAAATGCCCGCTTGGCGTACATCAGGTCAAACTTGTGGTCCAAGCGACTCCAGGCTTCAGCAATTGCCGTAGTGTTACTCAGCATGCATACAGCCCTCTGGACCTTGGCCAGATCTCCACCAGGTACTACAGTGGGGGGCTGGTAGTTGATTCCCACCTTAAAGCCGGTGGGACACCAGTCCACAAACTGGATCGAGCGACGGGTCTTGATGCTGGCGATAGCAGCATTGACATCTTTAGGTACCACGTCGCCACGATAGAGCAAGCAACAGGCCATGTATTTGCCCCGACGAGGGTCACATTTCACCATCTGGTTGGCTGGCTCGAAGCAAGCGTTCGAGATCTCAGCCACAGACAGCTGCTCATGATAGGCTTTCTCAGCAGATATAATCGGGGCGTAGGTAACCAATGGGAAATGGATACGAGGATACGGAACCAAATTGGTCTGGAACTCAGTGAGATCTACATTTAGAGCGCCATCAAATCGTAAAGAAGCAGTGATTGAAGAAACAATCTGTGCAATCAGTCTGTTCAGGTTGTTGTAGGACGGACGGTCTATATCCAGATTGCGCTTGCAAATGTCAAAGATGGCCTCGTTGTCTACCATGAAGGAACAATCAGAGTGCTCGAGGGTGGTGTGAGTGGTTAAGATCGAATTGTAGGGCTCTACCACTGCAGTGGAAACCTGGGGAGCAGGGTAGACCGAGAACTCCAGCTTGGATTTTTTGCCGTAGTCAACAGATAGGCGCTCCATCAACAGAGACGTGAAACCAGATCCAGTGCCACCACCAAAGCTGTGGAAGATCAGAAATCCTTGCAGACCTGTACACTGGTCAGCCTACAGAGGATAAAAACAATATAAGGGAACCTGGCCTGAGAGGTCACATGGTATCAAAGAAAAGAAATACAGGGAGTTGCACAAGAAAAGAACAGTGAAAACTAAATCACAATGGTGCACTTCTGCTTTTAAGAAAATTGAAATTATGCATAGGGTTGCAAAATTCCAGGAATTTAAGACAGAACTTTTCATGGGAATTAAGGGGTATTTAGTTGAATCTCATTTGCAGTTACAGCATTTAGCAGACTCCTTTGTTAAGAGCAACATACAAAAGTGCACACAGGGTTATTGAGGCCAAAAAAAAAAAACCAACTAGGCAAATATTTACACAAATTTTTAAAAACTTTGTGCAACAAAATTATACCAACAATTAAAGCCATCAAAAATGTGTATTGTTTGCATGCAGGTCAGTTTAGGACCAAACAAACATTCATTTAAAATTCTCCCAAATCACTAATCAATTTCCATAAATTGCCAATAATACATTGCAAGTCTCCAACTTGGAATATTTCCCAAATTCCCCTGGAAAGTTTTCAGATATCTTCCACCACTTGGCAACCCTAGTTGTGCATGGCCACATCCAAGCAAACAACCTTCTGTAATACTTACCATTTTCCTCATGCGGTCAAGAACAGAGTCTACAATCTCCTTGCCAATGGTGTAGTGGCCCCGGGCGTAGTTATTCGCTGCATCCTCTTTACCACTGATTAGCTGTTCTGGGTGGTAAAGCTGACGATATTGTCCATTCCGGATCTCATCTGGAAGCAAGCAATTAAAACAATGCATTAAAATCCAAAACATTCCTTGTTTATAGGACATCATGGTACCACAGAATAAAATGAACATTTATGGGAACACTTTACCTACAACTGTTGGTTCCAAATCAATAAAAACAGCTCGTGGAACATATTTTCCAGCACCGGTGTCACTGAAGAAAGTACCAAAAGATGAATCAGCCAAGCTTGTGCTGCCAGAAGTGATCATCCCATCAGGCTGGATGCCATGCTCCAGACAGTACAACTCCCAGCAGGAATTTCCCATCTGGACTCCTGCTTGACCAATGTGCACTGAGATACACTCCCTCTGTAGATACAATACATAACACACCAGTCAAATCAGATTCCTGATCGAGACATAAAAATGAAGTGCATTTGTAATAGAGTTTGTAAGATTACCATTTTAAACAAAAGAGTAAAATATATACTATCCACAAGATCCTTCTTTGAACTACAAAGTAAAAAAAAATCCACAACAAATACAAAAGAACTCAATAAAGCTGACTCTTTATAGTGGCACAGCAGCAAACTAACTGATTACCCTAACAATTCTGCCCCCATAACCACCTGAGCTGAACATTATAACAGGTGTCTGCAATCTTAGGGGGCGTGGTCTTGAACCCTCGACCTTGCAATCAGTAACCCAGAGCCGTAACTACTGACCTATCACTTCCCTATAGTCTATTTGTCATTTCCTTATTTGTACTAACAACCTGCTAAATATGTAGGTCATGAAAATAACCTGGCCATAACCTCAGGGAAAAAGTTTTATGATTGAAAAAAAAGAAAAATTGGCTACTGGTCTGGAAACTGTGTTAATAAGCCTCATAGTAATGGGTTTTATAATCTATTTGATTGATATTCTAATATACGGACCATCATTCTGTAGGTTCTAGGTGGTGGAGGTACATGCACAGAATGTGTAAGTGGGTCTTGGTAATGGTTGGTGAATAAGGATTTGCTTAATACACCTTTAAGATATATGGTCAATATAATGGTGTACTTTCTATATATGAAATGTCATGTAATTTTTTGGGTGCAATCTTTACTAATCAAGGTTTTATTGACTGAAGACAAGTTTGCAACCAGTTAACAGATCAAATATTCACATACATTTGCTTGTGATCTCCCAGATGAAGGTTAGTTTTAAAGTAACCAGGAGTTTAATGTTTAATAGTTTGATTCCTATCTTAGTTACTTGGTGTTTGGTAAGGAAGGGCTACATTGCTTCAGCAACACGGACTCAATGACAAACAAGTCGTTCATAAGAAGACGACTGAATGCGCCTGCATTCATAGCAACTAGTTTCTAACTAATTAATCATTTGATTGGTAATCATTAATATAATAATATAATGTGTTATGCAGTCAAGTTTATTTCCATAACGCTTTTCACAACGGACATTGTCTCAGATTAGCTTTACAGAATTTAAGAGCAGAGAGAGTAAAAGAGTGTGTGTGTATGTGTTCCAGTTGCAAGGAGTAGAGGTGGTGAAGGTCAACAGTGCAAAATAAGAGAGTGTGTAAGAATTAAAGAAAAGCGTGCAGGCAGGGTGGAGTGGGTGGAGAAGAGTAGCAGGAGTGATTTGTGATCACAGAGGGTATCTGCAAAAGTGAACAGGGATGTTTCAGTGGACAAAGTACCATGTACTTACATAAAAGTAGAGATGTGACAACAGTAAAAGTGTCCCTTTTAAATAAAAGTACAAAAGTATTTGTTTTCAAATCTACTTAAGTATCCAAAGTACTATAATTTATTAAGGCTATAATGTTCCTAATATCATCATTGCTTAATCGACTCAGTTTATGTGAAAAGACTCCAATATTACTCTCAGCACACCGATCTATTAATAGAATTATATTAATGAGTCAAACAATGATTGGTGTTTGGTGAAGCCCATAGTTTAAGTCACAGGTTTCTTTTATCATTTCATCTTTTATCACCTCTCAAAATCTTCTCTTGCTGTTGAACTGATGCTGAACTGTATGTTGGTGCTAAGTAGATACACCAAGCGGCAATCATAACAAATTCAAAATGTTTAAAAGTTCAAAATCATGCTTTGATTTTTATGGGGAGTGACGAGGATGGACACAAGAATGAGGTTATTAGGAGCCGGTAGGACGTTTTAGAGACAAGGTGACAGATGGGATTGGGTATATCAGTAGAAGAATGCTGAGGATGTAGCTGCTGGTGGGAGGAAAAGATACAATACTACAGAAATTAAATTTGTATTTATTTTTGAGCAGTAATGTGCAGTTTGTGTAGCAGTACAGATTTACTGTCCTAAAAATAACACAATACAGACATTATTGTCTAAATAACTGGCGGCAAAAATGAGTACACCCTCAGTGATGACTACGTAAATATGTCCTATTCATCATGTTCATGTTTTTATCTGCTTGTCAGGACCATACAAATTTGTGTATCTTGTATTTGAGCAGTTAAAATTTGGTGCTTTGAGACCAATTCTCTCATACTGACCACTGGATGTTCAACATGCACCTCATGGTAAAGACTCTCTGAGGAGTTGTTGCTCTCCACAAAGATGCCGAGGCTGTAAGAAAATCAGTTACAGTACAGTGGTCAGGTTCATACAGAGGTTTTCCAAGATGGGTTCCACTCGGAACAGACTTCACAAGGGTCCATTAAAGAAGTTGAGACCTCGTGCTGTGCGTCAGGTGCAGAAGCTGCTTCAAAAACCAGATGCATGAGTGCTGCAGCATTGATTTAGAGTTTGCAGAAGCAGAAGGTCTGCATGTCAGTGCTCAGACCAAACGCCACACACTGCAACAAGTCAGTTTGCAGGTCGTCGTCCCAGAAGGAGCCTCTTCTGAAACTGGATCACAGGAAACACAAGAAAGAAACAGAAGCAACAACCTCCTACTGCAGCATTCTCCTACTGATATACCCCATGTCCCCCCCTCTGCACATGTCCAAACAATCTCAATCTCACCTCCCTCACCTTGTCTTCAAAATTTCCTACATGCGCTGTCAATCTAATAAACTCATTTCTAATCCTGTCCATCGTCATCACTCCCAACGAAAACCTCAACATCTTCAGCTCTGCTACCTCCTGCTCCACCTCCTGTCTTTTACTCAATGCCACTGTCTCTAAACCATACAACATTGCAGGTCTCACCACAGTCCTATAAACTTTACTTTAAACTACATCTCTACTAAACATCTCCATGCTTCTACTGGTATGTCATCTGGTCCTATGGACTTTCCACTGTTGATCCTCTTAATCGCTGCTCTCACTTCCTCCTTACTAATCCTATTTACTTCCTGCTTCACCATCTCCACACCATCCAACCTTCTCTCTTTCTCTTTTTCCTCGTTCATCAGCTGGTCCAAATTCTCCCTCCATCTTAAATACACTCTCCTCACTAGTCAACACATTTCCATCTCCATCCTTTATTGCTCTAACAGCACATACTTCCCAGCTCTGTCCCTCTGCCTGGCCAATCGCTATAAATCCTTTTCTCCTTCCTTAGTGTCCAACTTCTCATACAGCTCCTTATATCCCTCTTTACCTGCTGCCGCATCTCCTTGTACTCCTGCCTACTTTGCTCATCACTCTGTCGATGCTAATTCTGTTTCTCCATCCTCTTTCTCCTTACGCTCTCCTGCACTTCCTCATTCCACCACCACGTCTCTTTGTCTTCCTTTCTATTTCCAGATGTCACACCAAGTACCTTTTTAGCTGTTTCCCTCATCACTTCTGCAGTAGTTGCCCAATCACCCAGCACCTCTTTACCACCACTGAGCCCCTGTCTGACCTCTTCCCTGAATCTCTCACTACAGTCTTCCTCCTTCAGTTTCCACCCTCTTATTCTTTTTTCAGTCCTCACTCTCCTCCTCTTCTTCTTCACCTCCAAAACCATTCTACAGACCACCATCTGATGCTGTTTAGCTACACTGTCCCCTGCCAACACCTTACAGTCTCCAATCTCCTTCAGGTTGCATCTTCTACATAGAACATAGTCCACCTGTGTGCACCTTCCTGTACTCTTATACGTCTCCCTATGATCCTCCTTCTTCTTAAAATAAGTGTTCACCACTGCCATTTCCATCCTTTTAGCAAAATCTACCACCATCTGCCCTTCCACATTCCTCTCCTTGAGACCATACCTACTATCATCTCATCACTTCTGTTCCCTTCACCTACATGCCCATTAAAGTCTGCCCCAATCACCAATCTTTCTTTTCTATGTACACCTTCTACCACTAACTCACTCCAGAATTTTTCCTTCTCCTCCATCTCACAGTCGACTTGTGGAGCATAGGCACTAATGACATTTATCATCACCCCTTCAGCTTCACGATCATCACCCTATCAGAAACTTACTTCACCTCTACTACACTCTTACTGTACTCTTCCTTCAGAATCACCCCTACACCATTTCTCTTTCCATTCACAACATGATAGAACAGTTTAAACCGCCAATGTTCATGGTCTTACTCCCTTTCCACTTGGTCTCCTGAACACACAACATATCTATCTTTCTCCTCTCCATCATATCAGCTACCAACCCAAACCTTCCTTCTCCTCCACTTCTCCTTTTCCTGCTGTCTCTGTAGACATCTTCCTCCTCTCCTGTTCCTCCTTCGGCCAACAGAACCTCATTCCCACCGGTATTCTTTTGGCTAACGATACCTGTGGCGGTCGTTGGTAACCCGGGCCTCAACCAATCCAGTATGAAATTCTTGATTTGATTTGGCACATGTTTTAAGCTGGATGCCCTTCATAATGCAAACCTCCCCATTTATCCAGGCTTGGGAACGGCACCAAGAGTGCACTGGCTTGTGCAACCCTAATGGCTGGGTTATATATATATATATAATTTAACCTTGTGGTCAGTGCTGAAAGTTGAACATCTAGTTTTGTCTTTGAGATGGTGTCCTGAACTGGCTCTGGTATTTACAGATAACAGTACAGTGAATATGCATGACTGCTTTTTGTTGTAGCTGAGACTGGTTAAGCTTCTCTGATTCTGTAAATAGATTCCCACTCTATTTACAGGGGTGAGAGCGTGTGTGCTATGAACAATGTTTTTGTGTGTGTGTGTGTGAGAGAGAGAGAGAGAGAGAGAGAGGGTGTGCCGTGAGTGATGTGTGGAATGGGATGGGTTGCCTGGTTGGATTAGAAGTGGTGTGTTTGATGTGGTAAGTGGTGACCCATCACTTAATAGTTTCTATTCTTTTTAATATTTAAAATGCCCTAAATTGAGGATGCTCTGCATTGTGAAAGCTTTTATGCAGTGACTTTGCACTCTTCTGAGGAATCCCGGTTGCATGTCATTGTCAAGAAACCTATAAATGTAAATGGAATCTTTTTTGTATTTTTAATAGACTGGATGACTGGATGCAGTGAATGACTGCTACATTAAAAGTTCAATTCAATTAATTTTTTATTTGTATAGCACTTTTAACATTGTTCCAAAGTAGCTTTAGAGAAAATACAAATAGGTCACATGAGCTAGATCACATACAGCTGTGCAATTAAGGGGTTAAGGGCCTTGCTCAAGGGCCCAGCAGGGGGATCTTGGTGGCACTGAGATTTGAACCCATGCTTTACCGATTAGAAGTCCAACGTCTTATTGTTACCACTACCACCAGGTTCTCATCTGTTCAATGATAGAGACGTGAATGCAAAACTTGACTGCATTACAGACCAAATCCATCTTCATGGTCCTCGAGTTTAACCCTCCACATTAACCTTGTGGATCTTTATGTGGAACCATCCTCAGCTGCCGGGACATAATACAGACATTAAGGGATCTTTGGGATATGAGACGGCCCACCAACACCACCAACACACTTGAATTAATGTAGGAGTGTTGGGGGATGAAAGCATCCAAATATCCCAGTTCACCAAAACATCTATGTCCATGATCGCTCCACAACACCAAAGACGTGATCTGTTTGTTCAAGTTCATTTGATGGTCAGTATAGAAGTTCCCAGGCGAATTGGTGTGTGGTCGATGGGATAACTGGCAAAAACTTTTTCTAAATTGTTCATCTCAAATGACCATGCATTGCTACTTAGTTAGAAATTGCCAGTCGGTTTTCTTCCCAGTTAAGTTAATTTGCGGCCAATTTCTTTGTCTCATAGAGTTTGGTAGATTCTCTGGAAAAAGTTTAATTCTTAAGTAAAAAAAAAGGGAGAAAGATTTCCATCTTCTCCGAATTATATTACTAGTGATATCACACAACCCAAACTCAAAGAGGTTAGTACTAATTGCTGAAAGGATCCAGGGTTTGCTTTAGCTAGAAAGGGAGAGAACACAAAACATTGGCTCGATTTTCCCATAGGAGAGTGAGCGTAGGGTTACCACACAACAGGTGCCCTTAACATTCCTCACATAGCCATGTATGGGATAATAGAGGACAGTAAAGAATGTAACACTCTCTTCTCTCAAGACTCACTCTGTCAAGCTGTATAACTTTGTGTGTGTGGTTTTGTGGCTTTTTAAAGCTAGGCTTCAGCACCAAATCCTTGAAGTACTGTGTTTTGATGTCAGTGGATCAGACTTCTTTGTCCAGCATGTTCCACAGATGTTCTATCAGATTAAGATCTGGGGAGTCAATACCTTAAACTTATTGTTATTTTCCTCGAACAGATGATTTTGCAGTGCATTTTCCGTCTGAAGCAGGTCGTTGCCATTATGGAATGCCATTATTATAAAGGGGTGTAACTTGGTCTGCTACAAGATTTAGGTGGGTGGATGGTCAAATAACATCCACAGAACATTATGATGTACAGTACAGGGGTTATTATGGGCTCTCTTATCATTCTGTAGCTATGAGTCCAAACTTAAACAAAGTCCAAAGAGAAGAACATCTACACTTCCACCTCTCCACAGGCAAACAGGGAGGTTTGGGGATGTTTAGAGACTTATCCCCGGAAAGTGAAAGGAATCCCGAACCGACATGGCTACCATTCCATACTTCACCATAACACCATGAAATTCCATCTCTACAGCGACTTACTGGAACCGACTTCACCGTACAACAAGACGATGAGCCGACGCGTACATCAGAGCACGTGTGTGTTATTTAGAGAGCAAACAGTCCTTTTGAGTCTTATTTATCATGAGGGACCTGCCCAGTCACTGCACCTAAATCCTTTTGAACTGCTCTGGGATGAACTGGATTGCAAGATCAGAAAGAACCATCTCCAACTAGTGAACAATAAATTTGGCAGCTATTTTAGTATTCCGCATTTCATCTGAATGTTGGGGGAAAAAAAAATTGTCCAGATGAATTGAAAGTTTAAAGGCACACTTTTACTTTTACTGGAGTCACATTTTGTGTAAAGTGTATTTCTATTTTACCTCAGGGGTATATATATTAGTGTGTGTCTGTGTATACTGTATTCATTAATTATTCCAATATCAGCAGCCAGGTTATATAGTCGGACTAGCCCACTGTGTGCTGTTCCAGAGGGGTGCAGCTGGATAAGATGGGTTGCTATGCGGCCGCCATGTTGGAATATTCGATTCCTGGTGGATGGTAGGGGTGGAAGGAAGGAAGGAAGGAAGCAGTGATTCGGGAGAGCTGGAGAAGCGAACACAGAATTCCGCTTTTCGGTTCTATTGGAATTGAATCCTTGGTTTGGCATTTCTTTTATCCTTGACAGGACAACAGGGGAAGGAATAGCTGCTGGAGGTGGAGGAAAAGCAGGTGAGAAGTATTTTGGGGGAGAAACTCAGGAGGTTCGGTTGATGGGTGAATTTTGAGTCGCAGTTGCGGTATGGTTATTATTTAACATTGGGACACGGAGGAAGCCGAGGGAAAGGGTTTTTGAATAAACAATAATGAATTTGTTTGGTGCTTGTGTGATAATGTTGGGGGTTTGACTGGATATGTTGGCGGTGTGTTCGGAGTTTAATGGTAGTGAGGAATGATGGCTTGGTTGTGGAATAACCGTTACAATAAATTTTGAATTGAAGCAGGCGCGTGCTCGGTTATTCAGTGTAACGGTTGTTTTCAGACCTCGCGAGCGCAGTCGTGTTGCGCTCGGGTCTGGTAAAAGTTCTCGACGAGCTCTGCGTCCTTCAGCTGTTTGTTCCAGGGCTGTCTGCGTGAATACATGAGCCGGAAAGCCGTCTGCTCCCCTCGTGTCCTGAGTCGGTCCTGCACTCAGGCCCGCTTTATTTTTAGCCTAGAGCGCCCAAGGACTGGAGGTTTCTACTCCATCCAATCCTCCCTTTTCCCCTATATATACACAGTCATCTCCTACATGGATCTATCTACTGCCATCACGATTTCCTAAAAACTAGTCACTAAATTGCTCCATCGGCCATAACTGGTATATGTTCTCCATCATGAGATCCTCACCTACACTTTTACTCCATGCTTACACCTTTCTAAGAACAGTTTGTTTAGGCGTCCTGGAAGCTTCTGCGCATGCGCACTCCACTTTCCCACCCATATCCATGCCTCTTCCTGTGGATGTAGTCTGAAGTCGAAAGTCACGTGCTTTTGTTCAGAGTGTATACACATTGTTATTTATTTATTATACATTTAAATGATATAATTATTATTTTTAACTAATCGAGTTTCACCTATTCTGCTGTGTTATGGGATTTTTTTCGGTTCTCTGGTTTCCTCCATCGTCTTCAAAAACACTAATATCCAACTCCTTTCCTTTCCCATAAATATATTTAGTTTACATTCTGCTCATGTTGGATCAGGAGATTCTTCACGGGTTCTCTTTTTTCTCCATCCTCCTCCTCCTTCTCAAAAAACCTTAAATTATTTTTGTAAGTTTCACACACTCTGATCATGGCATATGATGCGATTCTTCCGGGTTTCATATAAATCTTTTTATTTTCTTAATACTTTCAACTAATAGTTTGTCTTGAGGTTCAAACACTTTGCTCATGTTGTGCAATGGGATTCTTCCAGGTTCTCTGGTTTCCTCCATCCTCTTCCTCTAATATGTATCTTGACTACTGTTGCTATGTGACCATATGAATGAGTGACAAGTTGGAAAGAAAGAGAACCGTTTCTCTTCTTTGTGTTCTGCTACATCATCACACCACCCTGTTATTGATTGTTTGTAAAATTCCTCACTATGAACTGATTTGAGATTACATCCACCTTTCCAAGCAAGATTTTTAGATCAGAACATGATTTCTGAAGCTGACGTCTTGATGAAAATTATTCAATAAGAAAAATTGCAAGTTTTTTTTTTTTTGTTTGTTTTTTTTGCACAAAACAGCTGGACACATTACCGGAAACTGATAGTTGTAACCTGCTGATTAGAATATTAGTAATAATATGGATATCGATTTTGTGTTCCCTTAAAAGTCATGTTTTCCCTTAAAATGTAAAAAACTTGGCCTAAAGTTTTATCAGGAGCCGATAAAGACATACGAAACACAGGTGTGAATGGAGTGGATTATTCACACCTTTCTAATCGAAACTCCTGGACAGTGGAGGTACCAGGATGTTTCCTGTTCTTATTTAGGGATTGGGTCCGTGTGCAGCCTGGGGAAAGAACTCATGTAGGGAATGCATGCTTCAGGTTGCACTGATTATAGGAGGACAGGAAGAGGGTTGTGTTTACAACAGGAAACACATGGTGTGTGTGTGTTTGGTACTACAGTAAAGTGGTGCACTTTACTCTAAATTGTTCGGCTCCCTCACCGCATCCCTTGGGATGCTTCAGGAAGACGCCTTTTTCCTTTCAGCATCAGCCGTGGAGACTCGGTGTGAGAGAGAACAAGGCTAAAAGAGGGTGTGTCGAGTCAGATCTTCCTAAAACAGAAGAAATTCACGTCGTGTCATGGGACGGTTCATCACAGGGCACGGCCACACGTTATTTTTGAGTGAGCTAAAGCTTTTACACAAACACGTATACACGTCCTTGCTGGTGTAATATAAAAACCGTAGTGATTCACTCCAAAAATAAGCTAATCGTTGGCAGTCGTTTTCTATTTATAGTGACGTCTGTGGCCGCTGTAATGCCTGGAAACTCCAGTTAATAAGTCCTGACACGTGCACAAACACAAACCGTGAATCATTCCAGATTGCCACAAAGTCTGACGGCATCACGATCGTCTCCTCACACACACCGCAAAATCAGGACAAGGCTTGGCGTGAAGGTGTCCGTATGTGGAAATATGGGCATAGAATTGTAATAGAAATGCGCTGAAATAAGCTTCTGTGAGATTGTATAGGGTCTTAAAAGAACACTTTATCTAGTCTATGAGTATACAGGTCAATCATCATCAGAATCATCAGCAGCAGCAACAGCAGCAGCAATCTTAATGACACTGATATTTCCTTATATTGGGTAAAAGAAAGAACCGGTTCACCTGAAGAACATGAAGTTAAAGAGCAGTTATTCAAAACTCTCATGACCGTCCAGTCATATGCATATATTTAATCTCTGTCCTACAGGGATTATTTGATTATTTCCTTTTTAGACTTTTCAGAAAGGAACTTTTGTTTTTTGTTTTCTCAGCATGGGTTTGATGGACACGATGCAAGGAAACGACTTATTGCTCCAGAGTTTAATCCCATTTTAGGATAGATTTTCTCATGGGTGTCTCCTCTGAAGATCTTTTTTCTTTTTATTCTTTTTTTTTGTTTGTCGTTTTCAAATAAGCACGCTTTGTTTAATATGAAACCAGCTGCATTAGAGGTATTCAAAACCTGATCTTAAGGATCATGCTACATTTGCAGCATTTTTCTACTCACCAAATAAGTGTAAATCTCATGGAGAGCCATCAATCTCACACAGATCCCCTTGTCTACATGATGGCAATGCTATATAGTCATAACCTGCCATTGCAATGGGAGCTTCATAGCGGAGGGTTGTGATACGTGGATAAGCAGAAAAAGCGCCTGCTGTTTGTTTTCATGGCTTTTTGTTGTAGTTACTGCTGTGTATCTCAAACTGCCCTCTGTGCTGCATTGACGTGTTTGTACGGGTTTGGTCTTCTTGATGAATATAAAACGTGGCAAGGTACGCTTGTGTGGCCTGCACGTAATATATGCAGCATGGGTTGAACACGTGGTCATGGTGTAACACAGCTGGGACCTTGTGCGACACATCTGGTATGAATTGGATTAGATTTTTGGGCGTGTGAGTGTGTATATATACACCAGGGCTGGTAAGATTCACCGATTCCCAGCCGCATAAAAGGTAACGATACGCTTAACTAATTATTTAGAAAGCTACTGATAATTTGTCGGAGAAACAAACACTATGGAGACCGAGGCATGTCCTGAGAGTAACATAGAATACAGATTATTTGTTGAATTGAAGAGGTAGAGCTGCATCTTCCTGAAGACACAACTATTTTTTGCACTATAAAGTTTCTGTTTGTGAAAGGGCCATGCGTTAGAAGTCAGAAGGCACTTGACTAAATTGTTGATTTGTTGTCTCTCTGAAGTATCTGTACCATGTACAACGTATTGCATTGATTCGCATTGTGTTGAATCGACTCGAAATCCGATCGCACTGAATCGTATCGTGTCCCTTCGGCTTCATAAGTATATTTACTGTATCTTAGCGTTGGCTTTGCATCGAGATGCGAATCGCACCTGCCTCAGTTATGAAGATGCACATCCACACAATCGCCCATGACACCAGAGTCACCAACTCCTTGTTCCAAAATTTCCTGCTTCACCCTGTATTTATCAATGAGAAAAAAAAAAATATTCCTCTATCAGTATTCAAAATATTTAGATGTAGTGTGATGGAAAATATCCACTATGAACCCGCCCCCCCAACCCCCTCCCCTCCCTGGCTTGATCAAGCTGCACTTAAAGTTTCCAGGCCAATGAATGCTCCATTCACCACCAGCTTAGCACTCTCAGCTAGAGTTCTGCTCTTCATTTTTACCCAAACATCTCTTTTACAAGTGTGGTGTCGATTTGGTGTACAGGGATGTGTGTATATGCGCTGCAGGCCTGTGGTGAGCCGACATTCTAGCATCACCTGGTACTAACCATGCAGCCGGTCAAGATGATGGCCCACTTCTCACTCGTGATTCTGAATAGATCCTTTATGGAGAGAGGCATGGCTTTATACGAGCTGTGTGTGTGTGTGTTTATGTGCATGCTTAAAGGCTTCTCTTCTTGCTTACACTTGTGACCAGGCTGACAATAAAACACATTCACAGGATTGAGAAACGAAATTCCCATTTACGGTGTTTTGATTGTTTATGGAAATTTCCAGAAGTGTATTTAATAAGCCAAGTATGGAACTTTCTAGCTGGAGGTGACCCTCTTCACTACAAGAGCTGCTAATTATGTAATGTTTATAATGATTTTACGAGCTGCGAACTTAACGAGCGACTGGGAATAAACGCACACCTACGCAGCACGAAAGAAATTGACTTTTAATAATACGATTATGAGTAAAATGGCACCAGCATGAACAGACCTGATAACTAGCTGCTGTCTTCTGAATATTTTCTACAGTATCATGTTTAGATGCTGTAGATAATGTTGTATATTTAGAACTGAAACTATTGCAATTAATTATTCTATCTAATTATTAATATATCTGGTGCAGCTGCATAAAAGTGAACCATCTGATGCATCCGTTTAAAAAAAGTGTGCATCGCATACATAAGAAGTACTGTTAAAAATAAATAAATAAATAAATAAATAAAAAAGCAGTACTAAATATGCAGAAGGGAAATGACAGGTCTCTTATTATTGTTATTATTATTATGAAGTAATATGTTAATATTTTAACATTTTATTGCTGAAATTGCTGACATGGGTATCTGTAAAAACTAAACCCATTTAGTGCATTTAACGGCCATATTACATCAAAATGCCAATAAAAATATATAAATAATTATCATAAATAATAACAAATAGATTATTCTTAAAAAATAAATATATTTATTTATATAAAAATTAACTCTTTGTGTAGTGTTTTCTTTGTTTTAGTTTGAAATTATCCCTTCCTTTTGGCCTGAATCTATGGAAGCTCGTTTACGCCACGTTAAAAAACACTTTGCCTTTTTTTTCTCCCCATAATTCCGACTTTTTTCACTCAATTGCGACTTTCTTTCTTGTAAACAATCCGACATTTCTGGTGCATCCACCGGTAAGCATGTTGTCGTGCTGAAGTTTGAAGCTGTTGGTGTATGAACAAGGCTCCTCTGCTTCATCTGTCTTGTTCCGTCTCCTCCAGAGCTGATTGTTAGACAGAGTTCTCTCCAGGGATCCGAGGCTCAGTTTGATACCGTGCGATTCAATTGATTGTAGCCGATTTCATATTCAATGTGTAAAACTTTCTCCCACTACAGAGGGATGTTGAAATGAAGAGAATAAACAATTGGGAATAATTTAATTCATATTCATAGACAAATATGTTAATGATTCTGAGAGAGAGAGAGAGAGAGAGAGAGAGAGAGAGAGAGAGAGAGAGAGAGAGAGAGAGAAGCCCGTCTGTCTTTTCTGTTTCTGTCCTGTAACATTAGTCCCCATGTTTGTCATTTTAACCCATCCATCCATCCGTTTGTTTCTCCTGCCTTTTGTCTATCCATAGGTTTGTTCCTCCTTCTTTTTGTCCATATGTTTGTTTCTCTATTTGTCCTTCTCTCTATACATGGGGGGAAAAAATCTGAACCCGAGGCGACCACAGGATTTCAAATGGAATCTGTAAACAGAACCAAGTATCTGCTGCCATCATTAAGACCGAGCCACAGTTTCCGAATAACCTGCAAGAACAATTAGAAGTAATTTCCTTTCTGTTCAAACTGTTTTTTTTTTTTTTTTTTTTTTACTTGAGCACACAGAACTGGGCGTGGTGATGTTTTTACTTTTCAGCAGCGTTTGCTTGAAACAGGAGGAAATATGTTCATGCTGTAAAGAGGAGCATAAGTGTGTAGGAGTGAACACAATGGCTCCTGTAGGAAGGAACCCTCACACCTGTGTTTGGCGTGCCATGTTCACCAGAGCAGGATGCCTCATGTGCAGCACATTCACACGGCGGAATGTTCACACACAGTCACGAGAATCTGCGATCACTCTGCAGACTTTTTCATCTTTTTATAGAGTGCGTTCGGAACATATACAGAACCCCTTCGCCTTTTTCAATATTGCAGTCTGATGCTGCAATCAGATTGATTGATTGTTTTTTTTCATTAATCTATACTCACTACCCCATAATGACCACATAAAAACAGAATTCTAGAAATGTCTGTTCATTTATTACAATAAAAAAAGAAAGAAAGAAATATCACGTGCATAAGTATTCAGATTAGAAAATTCACGGTTCGGTACGTACCTCGGTTTTTAATTCACGGTCCGATTTCGGTACGAAGAAATGCAAACCATAAAATTGCTTGTCGTTGTTTATTCAAGCAGTTTATGATTCTCAGACCGTGTGTTCGCAAATTCTAACTGAGCGTCCATCGGTTTCACACCGAGGAGGGGCTTCCATCTATCCATTCTGCCATAAATCCCAGATCAGTAGAGGGCTGCAGTGATGGTTGTCCTTC
The DNA here is from genome assembly GCF_014805685.1 of Silurus meridionalis. Lineage (NCBI taxonomy): Eukaryota > Metazoa > Chordata > Actinopteri > Siluriformes > Siluridae > Silurus > Silurus meridionalis. The sequence continues at coordinate 17,617,073 of NC_060905.1, read as the reverse complement.
TGGAACTTTATCCCATCTCCAGGGTTCTTGGTCACCGCTCTTACTAAGGCCCTAACCCTCTGATTGCTCAGTTTGGCTGGGGGACCAGCTTTTGGCAGAGTCCTGGTTGTACCTCACTTCTTCCATTTGAGAATAATGGAGGTTCTTGGGACCCTTCGGTACCTCAGCACTGAAGGAATACTTTCCGAATGCACTGCTTATTCATTTACTGAGAAATAAATGGAAAAGTAGGAGCTGGTTATGTGCAGGAGATGATGAAGATGCATCATGCCCATGACGTTGGTCTGTTTAATGTCACTGAAATGAGTTGCTTTGAAAGGTTTTTTTTTTTAACTGTGATGCTCCTGGACATTCTGTTTTTGTTCCAGAAATTTCAGAAATGTTTTTGAATATCGCAATCTGGACATCCAAAAAAACGAAAACTGTCACATGAACCATGTTCAGCTCTGGGCTTCTTCTCCTTGGTGATTTTAATGAATTTTTCAAACATGACTAGTTACATTAGGAAGGAGGTGATTAGAAATGGAACAACTTTTAAATCTGAACCAAAAACAAATCTACACCTCTGTCCTGTATGAGATCACCTCAGAAACCCGTCAGTCAACGGTTTGAGTCAACAGTAAATGTCCTCTCTCCCTCCCTCCCTCCAAACACTACCATTTTCTCTCTCTCTTTCTAAACACTACCATTTTCTCTTTCTCTTGCTCTCTCTCTCTTTGTATATTACATTCATGTGGTGGTGTTAAGATGTAGACAGTTGCACTGAGCACCTCATGTCAATAATACCCACCAGTGAGTGAGCAGACTGTGCAATTTTATCAGACAAATCTTGTCCACATTCCAGTGTGTTAGTGCAAGTCAGGAGCCTCCCACACAATGAGAGGAAACGACCCACTGTTCATCACTCCACGTCTTCTGAAGGGAGGTTGGCTTGAGCGGTGGTATAGAACACATGCACAGACTCGCCGGACCTTCCACACCTCCCTCTCATCTTTTTTTTAAAAGGTCATGAGTGATGGACAGGAAAATGGATGAGCCAGAGAGAGAGGGACGTGGAGAGATTCCAGCAGTGCGTCCATGTCATTTCTCTCCCTCATGATGAATGGTGTGAATGTGAAGGCAGCTTCAATGCACCACTGAGAATGCTGACTATATACGTATAGTGATACAGTGCTCAGAGTCAGCATATTTCAGTAGCTGCAGAGATTTCTGTATTAGTCCGACTTCATCTATTTTATCTTCAGGTGACATGTTCTGCAGCTTGACTGCTTTGTAGCTCGGCTGGAGGCCACACAGGCGTCATCATCTGGCTTCTGTACTGCCAGTTTAACATTCATTTAAAAAAACATTCCTTCTAGGGCCGGATTTGTATTGCATTGTTTTTAACATATTCACCTCGATGAAACTATTTATTTATATATAATTATTTAGGATTTCGCAATATTATACTTATTATAAATACTTTTATTATTTAGAAAGTGACCAATATTTTATATGTAGATGGATTTCTCATTGCTCAACTGTATCTCGAGCGCGTTCTCTCAGCACCACTGCTGCTAGGTGAGTAGGAGAGATCACAACGAGACGTATCCTGAGTGTCACAGAGAATACAGATTAACATGGCAGAGGGTAGAGCTGCGTCTTCCTGGAGACAGAACAGGAAAAGAACGTGGTTTTATTTCATTTTGCACTACAAAGGTGTGTTTGTGAAAGGGGCCATGCGTTAGAAGTGGCACTTAAGTAAACTCACTATTTGCTGCCTGTCTGAACTAAAGAAATGAAAGTGATTTCATTTTAGATCTCTCCAGAGATGTTCAACCAGGTTCAAGTCTGGTCTCTGGCTGGGCCACTCAAGGACATTCACAGAGTCGTCCTGTAGCCACTTCTTTGTTATCTTGTCTGTGTGCTTAAAGTCATTGTCCTGTTGAAAGATAACCCGTCACCCCAGTCTGAGGTCCAGGGTGCTCTGGAACAGGTTTTCATCAAGGACGTCTCTGTACATTGCTGCATTCATCTTTCCCTCAATCCTGATGAGTCTCCCAGTTCCTGCTGCTGAAAAACATCCCCACAGCATGATGCTGCCACCACCATGCTTCACTGTAGAGGTGGTATTGGCCAGGTGATAAGTGGTGAATAGATGGTGAAAATGACATGGATCGAAGCGTCTTATGACTTGCGTGTGCGCAGTACAGGGACGTGAGCATTTTCAGACATTTCAGTGCAGATGAGCGACTTTTGGGAAACGTGTGGACATTGAGTGCTTTAAGACAAAAACGACATTTTCAAATGTATCTACTGACGTGAGACCCTCTTGATTAATTTTGCAGCAGTTGAACTAACAGCAAGTGTTTTTGATGACCATATGTGCTGATTTGGTGACAAGTGCCATTTCCTGCTTGGGATCTCCAAGTTAATAAATACAGTAACTGATGCAGATCAGTATGAAGCTGCCTACTTCTGCTCTTCTCTCTCAGTAAAGTAGCTCTCTGCACTCACCTCATCTTTATCAGGGACATCGTCGTCATCTTCACGTCTACAACCTCTACCCTTGAGCATTGACCCAGACCCTGTCATTACTCCACAGTGAGTCACTCAGAAAGAAAAATGTAAGCGAGACAAGAAAACTGTCACTTGTTACTCAGCATGCAGAAAGAGTGAAGATTCTCTGTGTGGTCTTCTTGTGTTTCCACTGTAACTCGTTTGTTTTGCAGGATGACACGCCTGTCTCTCATTCTGGCCTCAGTCACACTAGGGGCTTTGTGAGGGACCTGACGTCTTATATGCACGGCTGCACCTAGAATCCGGTGTGTTTGGTAAACAGCGCCACCTCCAGTCAATATTCAGTTCTACAGTACAGCATGTGTTCCGTTTTTTTTTTTTTTATTATTAATTAATAATTAGCTGGATGTAGCGTTTTTTTTTTTTCCTCTCTCTCTCTTTTGTTTTATAACATTTAATATTGATCGTTCCTAAACTGGTTGTTCAGTGTATTTAATATTTATAATAGTTTATTGCTGTGCAATTACGGTGGCCACATGTGCCAATCTGTAGCCAGTTTTAATGAAAATGAAAGAATCTTGATGGCAAACTGGGATAGATGGCGATAAAATGCCAGATGTTCCATCAAGTAACCGAATTATTCTTTTGTTCATCTTCATTAAACACTATGGTGCTCGTGGCTGTTGGGGGAGGTATCAGTGACCAGTGCGCCAGTCGCTTTCCTCTCTTCGGATCTGCCTGATTCATCCCAACTCCCTAACACTGGAAGCAGTTCTCTTCAACTGGAGACCACTCTGTGCAGCTGAGGATGGTTCCATATGAACATCCTAATGATCTAATGAGTTCCCGAGCAACTCAAGAACTTTGAAGCTGGATTCAGACTGAAATAAATAACAGTCTGCCTCAGTGGCACAGGACCACAGTTTGCATTTAAGCACTGCATACTGGAATGATGATGGAACTGTAATGAATGGACATTTGGTCATGAGGATGACCTCATACTATTTCACGGAGTTTTTTCTCACCACAGACACCACTGGCTCGCTCATTAGGGATAAAATTACAATTATAAGGAACAAACATATACATTATTTTATCTCTGTAAAGCTGATCTGAGACAATATACATTGTTAAAAGTGCTCTAGATACAAAAATGATTTAAATAGAATAAGTCTGTTGCTGTGCACTAGGGGGTGTAACGGTACATGTATTCGGTACAGGTCGCTTCAGTACACGTGTACCGAATGCAATCCTTTTTTCGAAGCAGCTTTTTCTTTTAGCAGTTTATGTCCAGCTTCAAGAATTTCTCTTAAATTCAGAAAATCCTGACAATTCCACATATCGAAGGAGTGAATAAATGAAAATTGTATTGCATTCATTTGATGTATTCTATTTCTTTTATTTTATAAAATATTGTATATATTATGTAACCAAGCAGGCAATTTATTTAAAATTGTGTAAAAAATGTAAACTGTTCAAATGTTGATCACAAACATTAATAATAAATAGCGTTAATAAAAACGACAAGCAATTTTATGTTGTGTGAAGTTCCACTCCGTTTTTTTTTTTTACTGAAAATGGACAAAATGTCGATGGCATACACAGACGTGGCAACGCACGTGTTCAGAACAGCACCAGTTGCACAGCTACTGCCGATTATTAATTTGCTCATCCTCGTTAAATCATGGCTGAAGTGCAAAAGCCTTTCATGTACCTGTATGGGCTGTTTGTTATCTAACCTTTCATATGATGAAGGTACAAGACTAGTTTTTAACACCCCGACAGATGGCAGAACAAGGCTTCACGCATAGTCACAGGGAGCACCGACCTTCATAAGTCAGTGTGGGGAAAAAAGATGTCGTCCTGTGTACATCGGGATCTGTTCTGACTACGTGCTTTACCAAGTCTGCGATTTTCATCCTGGGGAGCAAGTTAGAACACCTCAGTCACAGAGCTTTCCTCACAATCGAGTTTCTCAATCTCTTCCCAAAGATGATCAGCTCAAAGGTCGCCGTTTTTTGACCCCCGCAAATCGCAGAAGGCGGGGACCGTTTTGAAGGCAATAGTGTGTAAACGGAGAGTACTTCGTAGAAAAAAGTACTTTCTTCTAAACAGCCAGTCTCAAAACTTTTTCATACCACCTCGTTACTTGATTAACATAAGAAAAGGGTAACAAAAGGTTGGAAAAGCAGCTGCACATTATAAACATGGTTTTATGAATGCAGTCCATTTGAGTCCGAGTATCAGAGACTCGGTGGAAGTTAGAATTGTGAAATGTGAAAGTGGTTTACCCTTAAACGTATGTCCTTCATTTATTTTATTATTGATGTAGCAGAGAGCTTTCCTCGAGAGATCTGCTGTTGTAAACTCTTATCTATAGTATGCTTTTTCTGGTGTTTGGTCATCCGAAGCCTGTTGAAGTATTAAACTTCAAACATTAAGCCTGGTGAATTGTGCAGGAGTTTGGAAACGGAACTCGGCATCTTGATTGTCCGCAGAATTTTTCTTTTTGGAGCTCTTTGTCATTTTGTTGCCAAGGCTGAGGCTGGAGATACCCAGAGGACAAAAACAGATTGTGGATCTGAAGTCCACTAGTGGGTGCTGTGGGTTTACACTACACCCCCACGGCCAAATAAGAGGTTTAGAGGAGCATGTAAGCATATTGTATCCGTTTCTCCTACTTACACTTAACCTCTATTTATCTGTAGAAAGTCTTCATGATGTAATAACAGGCTGTAAAATACTAAATCTGATGATTGTGATTTTCGATTGTGCCCACCAGTGTAACGATTTTCTTCTAGTCTCCTCCTTCTATTGTTGCTCAACATGCAGTTTTCCTTTCATTATTGGGTTTTGTTTGTAGAATTTCGAGGAAAATAATGAGTCCGTTTTGGAATAACAATTAATTATGGAAAACGTGAAGCGCTGTGAAAACTTTTTCAGACACACTGCATCCGGAAACATAAGGATGATGCATGTTTGGAGACTTAGTAGTTTATTTGAATACCGTGAATGTTTTATCATTTCACATCAAGGCACCACCCAGTCATTGATCATCATCTTAAGTGGGCATCCTGCGAGTGTTTTTCCTGCGCGAGTGTTCTCGGCTCGGTTTATGATGAAACTGTAGGATGGTCCAGTTTCGCCCTGAAGGTCTTCTGATGGATCCAAAATTTTTTTTTAGTTTCAAGGTTTCCTCCTCTTATTTTCCCACACAGGTGGCATTTTCCCACCAGTTTTTTATTATTTTAAGGAGTATCTATAAATGTCTTTCATTGTGTGTGTGTGTGTGTGTGTGGTGGCACTCTCTTAGACCTTCTGTGTATCGTTCCAGAGCAGGTCGAGAGAGTAGCAGATGTTCTGGTTCTCAGGCACTGTGCCAACCGTCTGTAGCAGCCTGTGTGTAATTAAAGCTCAGCAATGTCCACAGCGAGGTAGAAACCAGGGCACTTGTGTTGTGGATACCGGCTGTGGAGTTTGCATTGTTGAACCGTGCCTCCTTCCTGTTTACTCTGCTCAACACTTGTTCACCAGATCCTCACATATACAATAATTTTCAGAGTTTAGATTACACTCTGTGACCTTGAAATGTAGAAACAAATCCACATGTGATGGTGATCAGCAGATATGGATTTAGATTGAGTGTGTTGCTCAGAATTGCTTCAGAACTTCCTGTTGCTCACAAAAAAGGACTTTTAGAAAACAAAATGGTTGTAAATGCCAGGTTGAAACGTCTCGGAACATCTATTCTCTATCTTACTGTGGATGTCCTTTACGGTCGGCCACCGAAAAAACTGAGAACGAGCACTTGCGATGTGGTTTTTTAAAGAGCTCTGTAGTAAGAATGCCGATGATTCACCAAAATTTAGTAAACATCTAGAGTAGAGGTCGACTAATTTATCGGTTTTGCCGATTAATGGGCACCGATAGTTAATTGTTTGAACTATCGACAGATATCCGTAACGATAGTTTTTCCTGGTTGTGTCTGAAAAATTCTACTGTCATTATACAGTGTGAAAGTGACCTCTAGAGGAGAGTCACTGACACCATGTGCCACTTTGAAATGAGACTGCATGCTGTAATTCCTTCATATTCTTTGAGACTAAATTACACAAATAAAACGGAAATCACATTAATTAAAAAATGTTTTGTAAATGTAAAACAATAAAAAAAATTCTAAAACATTTATCAGCTTCAGTTAATGTTACAAATGGAATTGTACTTTAAAGCGTTACTATTTTATAAAAATCCGAACAGTTATTCCTTAATGACCATCTTAAAATGTCTTCACAAAATCCAGAACATTGAAATGACATTTATTTTACATTTTTGTAATAAAGTTCACAACTATTTTACATGCAGTGTTTTTTTTAATTTTTTTAATTTAATTTATTTTGATAAATTTTTTTTAACAGTATGCATTTGATAAACTATTGCTCGATTAATCAGTTATTAACAACTACAATCCAATCAGGCTATCTATCAGTAAAATCCACTATTGCTCAACCTGTAACCTCGAGCGCCCCATTTCATTCATTACCCTACTGCATGGAGGCCACGGAGCTCCTGCTGCTCGGCTTTGAAGTGCGTTAGGGATGAGTGGACGGTCCTTCGCTTCGCCTCGCTGCAGGGCGTTGTGGGAAAGCTCGGGATAAGATAAACCAAAGCAGGCGCATGGCTGAATAGGCGTTTCTCTAAACGCCATTGTAATTATTGTTAATTACTGTTGCATAATGCAGCTGCATGAGAAAAAAGCTTAAGCCTTTAGGTCATACGACAAACACTGACTATATCATAACAGCTTTTTTATATATAAGCCCCATCAATCCTCCTTCGTATCAAGTCTGTGAGATTAATGGCCATAAAAAAGGCTCCACCTGACCCCTGTAAACACCTAAAAAAGAAGAGAAAGAGTTAAATGAGGGCGAGATGTCTTTCATTTTTCCTAAATCCGTACCAGGATTCAGTTCTAATACAAATAACTGATTCCTGTTTGATTCATACTCAGGACTGATATGAAGATGACAGGAGTTCTTCTTCTCATATCTCTCTATCTCACCCTATGACCTGGGGTCCAACACGAGTCATGGGCGTGTTTATTTTCTCTGCATCTGTCGTTGTGCCGCCCGATCCGGCAAACCTTGTGAGGACTGATGATCTGTCTTCTGCTCTCGCTCAAGCCTCCACTCCATTCCATTCTGCTCTCTCAATGCATGAGCAGCTCTTTGACAGAAAGGTGTGTGTGAAAGACAGAGAGAGAGAGAGAGAGAGAGGAAGAAGTATGAGTTGGGGAAATCTACTGAAGAGCAGTGACACCCGATTTGTGTTGTCTGTGTGTTTGATAGATGCAACTTTGGTAGTTGTTGGTTCATTTAAACTGAAAATAAGTTTTTAAATAAAATGCCTGCTTGGTTAAATAATATATAAAATATTTTATAAAATTGTATGAAAATAAAATTGAATAAATCAAAATAATGCAATACACTTTTTTATGCTTATTGATTAAATTAAGTAATCGATTAAATTGCCACAAAATTTAAGTGAAATTAAATAAATGGAAAAATTTATTTAGTTCACATTTGTTGCCCTTATTTGGGTAATACAGGGGTGTGTGTGTGTGTGTGTGTGTGTGTGTGTGTTAATATAGAAATACAAATAAAAAAATTATCTACTTAACTGTTCTACTTATTTCAGCATCCTTAAACAAATGTTTTCACTCCTTCCATCCTTTATTCATTCATTCATTCACTCCCTCGACATGCGAAATTGTCAGGATTTTCTCCTTTCAAGAGAAAATCTTGAAGCTGGACATAAAACTCCATGCGCAAAACAAATCGTATTTCCAGTACGGAGTGAGGAGTAAGACTCTGCGTGACTCTGCGCTAACGCTAGTTTCTTTTTTTTTTTTTATATATAACAACGTCTTTGTTGTGTCTGTTTTCAAGTTTAATAATAATAAATAATATACACACGTGGGTACTGAACCAAAAGCCTGTACCGAAAAATCTCAGTACGAATGTGTGTACCGTTGCATATGTATGTGTATATATAAAACCTATTATTATTATTATTATTATTATTATTATTATTATTATATCACTGTTTCAGCCCCAAACACCACGTCCATCGAGGTCTGACTAAACTGTAAGCGATTGCTTCTTCCATCTTTTTTTTTGCAATCATCCGTCACTCGTCTATTATTTCCCGGTTTTTGTCTTCTGCTTTCACACTCCCTCATTCTCATTGTATTCTGCCTTTCATATTAACCCCAGGCTATGCTGTGTTTCTCTCCCTAGAGTCCTTTGGTTCCCTCCACCCTCTGTATAATCTCTTTCCTCCCTTCTTTTGCTCTTCCCCATCTTTATTTATTTATTTTTGTCCATCCACCCCCTCTCTGCTACTGAATGAGCCAGCCGCTGTTTCCCCTCCCACCCTGTCCCGGCCTCCTCCTTCTCCTCCTCCTCTTCCTCCCCCTGCCGTTTTCTCCCCCCATTTACCCCGTTTGCTGCACGAACTCCACACACACACACACCACGTATTCACTCGGTTACCCTCACGTTCATCTGGCACCAGGAGGCTCTTTCTGCATGGCGGGATTTTGCTGTTATTGCATCGTGAAGCCGTGTGGAATATAGAAACGTGGATTCCTGTGTATAGGAGTGTGTGCGTGTGTGTGTGGAAGCACAGATTGGAGAGGATAGTACAATACAGAAGGCTGGATTTCTCAGCGCTCAGGGTTCTCATATTTAATGGAAGGATTATACCACGGTAAGCGGTGTGTGTGTGTGTGTGTTTTTTGAATGAGAATGCATGAGGCTCTTGCAGTGTAAACGCAGCTGTTAAAGGTGATTCCACACACCTTTTCCAGTTCGGATTCGGATATTGTAGATGTGAAAGCGGCGATTCCTCTCTTTTGGCTCGGCACCATCGAGCGTGTAACCTCCGCTTCACAGGAGTGCCGATTGCATCATTACAACTGCGCGGAATAACGGCGCATCACCATGACAGATGGACTCCAACTTACACGGAGAGGTCCGAGTGAGTCACGGAGTCCTTCTCTGTAACCGCGTAACGTTCAATGCTGCTTTCTAACATCGATCAGCGATGGATGGAGGGTGGACTTTCAGGAAACGAAAACGTCTTTGCGACGTAGAGCAGTAGAGGACGTCGACATGAGACCAAAGTCTTGAGATTAATTCCAAGGTCTTTTTAATGCACTAATGGCTTTTCAATGCACTGCATTTTTTTTCAGCTGTGTGTTTTAGTCAGGAACCGAAACTCGGATTTTTGATTATCAAGGTCGTTATCTGAGATTACGGCACCAGATCGGGACACAACTTCTCTCTTTGAGACACAACGTCTGAAAGCGTGTCACAGTAATACCCGTGGTGTATAAATGTAGGAGACGTCGCTTCAAATCTTTTTATAGTTTTAGACATTAAATCTATTCCAATGAAATCCGACCCATTTGTGGGTGAAACTTTGTCCAGTTTGACTTCCTGGAGGATTTGAGACAATGTTTATTGTCCATCTGTTTGTCTGTCTGACCGCCAATCCATCAAAAGTGTTGTCTGTTGTTCGGGGAGAATCAACAATCGATCCCAGAGAAGCACATGCACAAGGCAGGAATACACCCTTGACAGTCCATTCCTGATTTGTCTAATTTGTGTGTGTGTGTGTGTGTGTGTGTGTGTGTGTGTGTGTGTGTGTGTGTGTGTGTGTGTGTGTGCGCGTGTTGAAAGCCTGTAGGGTATTGATGAATGGTGGTCGGGATTGAGGCCCCTTGAACGAGGCACACTTCTACCCCCACTCCATCCACCCCCATTTTTGCCCTCAAAGACAAGAATCAAAGGGAGACTCAAAAAGGGTGGAGGGATGTGTGTGTGTGTGTGTGTGTGTGTGTGTGTGTGTGTGTGTGTGTGTGTGTGTGTGTGTGTGTATGTGCGTCTCCGGGACACACCGCTTGTTTTTGCATATCAGTTAAACACACCTATAGGAGTCTGAACTCGACGACGTGTAGTGTTTAGAACAAAAGATCGATACTTGTTGGTTAAAATAACTATTTATTTTTTTATTTTTTTATTAAAGAAGGTGCAAATGGAATAAATCCCACAGTTCAGTCAGAGAATATTGACAAACATTGTGCTCAGGCAACGTCACGGTTTTGTTCTTAATCCAATACCCGGCTATTGTTATCATGTGTAACGGAGCAGCTGCTGATCCGTGCTGTTTCGGCGGACGCCATCTCTTCACTTCCTTCCTTTTCCTGTCAGTACACGGAGCTGCCTGCCTCGGACGCCTGCCCTTCTCTGGTGGTTCAGCACTTTTATGTGGTCGAGGACGTTGGAAAATTGAGTCCCTTTTGCTTCTCTGGTGCGTTTGTAATTTAAGGAGCAGTTCAGGGCAAGTTCGATTGTCTACTAGGATCTTGTCTGAGCCGTAACATTTAAGCCAACTTGAAAGCGCAATAATATATTGTGTGCTTTTATATCGGAATTGTTGTTTTAACATTATGCAAAATCATATCAAGTATATCACTCATTTTACGGAACCGATCAAAACGCTGCCTGCCCTGTACTATTGTGAGAGCAGAAAATTTTCAAACACCAGCACGGACGTGTTTCAGATGTTACCTGAACACGCCGATCCGCAATCCGCGCCGAAAAACACTCGCAGTCAAAAGCAGCTCGACAACCAAACACTCTCACCATCTTCATTCCCTGCCGTTCAACTCATCATTTCCCTTTATCTGTATCCTATAGCTAGTACGATATAAAAATATTTACAAATAAACGCGTTTTTTGAATGATACAAAATGATTTGATATGATTTTTTTAATATCTTTCCAGAAAATATCACACTATCGTTTTGTTTTTATATAGCACACCCCTGGCTTTCAATGATTAGATTTTTTATATATATATATATATATATATATATATATATATATATATATATATAATATAAATAATATTTATTCGTCCAAAAATACACACTAAAGGAGACACCACATCACAGAGCATCTACCACCAATCCCACCACAGGGACAATGCAGTGTAGGTAATCCACCTTTTTGGAGGTGATGGGACACCAAAAGAACCTGATGAGACCATGCATAGAAACTTGCAGAGTGTAACCTGTAGTTCAAGATCGTTGTAGATTCCCAAAAAAGCTTGTTAAATTTATGACATGCAGGTTTGGACAGGCCACCATTCAGCTCGGAGCCATGGACTTTGCTCCTACTGTACGTTCTGAAGTTATTCGCTGAAAAGGGAAACTATTCCTAATGGCAATAAGGATCAGAATGAGATCTGATAACTAAAGAATTCATTCATATAAATGCTTGAGTCGCATTACAGGGCCCTTCAGAGTAGCCACCGGTGACATTCACCTTGAGCTTCTCTGGCGTTCCGGTTTGCACATCCCGAATGTAGTCATTTTCGAAGCAGGTACGAGAGAGGGTCTGGTGCGAGGGTGATTAGAGGTGTATCTGCAACCTTCAGACACCCAGGAGCCTGCAGTATCAGGGCTCTGTGGTATCTCTACAGGTCCTCTTTCTGCAGCAGAGATAGTTTGGGTGGGGAGAGGGGAATTCCTCAGGCTCAGAGAAAGGGAGGGTTTTAACCTCTGTCTGTAAAACGTCCGGGCCGATGAAAGGCAGATGAAATCGCTGACGGCGTACTCCATGTGTACACCCTCGCTTCTTCCTCCTTCCTCTCCTGAGCGCCCGTGTAATTACTCCGATCCGTAATTGCCGGGTTGCTCACGTTCACACACAAAGTAGGAGACTGTCTTTGGAAACAAAGCCTCTCGCTGTCTACAAGCGCGAAAGGAGAATCGATCAAAATTGCGCTGTGCTATGCGGCTCTTCGAGGCCGGTGACACGCCACTGGTTCTCCTTGTGTGTTTTTTTTTTTAAGGTTTTTTTTGTTTTTTTCCATCTTTACCATCAACTGCTTAGCTATAAGTCGCTCTTCATGAGGGCGTCTGCCAAATGCTATAAATTAGAGGTGTGCGATATTGACAAACAATATCTCAATATTTTTTTTATTTTATTGATAACGATAATGGCCTTCCTATACACACACACTGCAGTTTGCAACGTTCTCATTTATAGCTGTAAAATAACTCTACACAACCCCCCTCTCTTTTTCTGCCATCTCTCAGTCATAGCGCCGGTCCTGATGACGGGAAACGGCAGCAGAGTAGAGCAGGAGCAGCTTTAAACTAAAATATCGATAACGTCAGTCTCGTATCGACCCGATACCAACGTTGGTGTCGATACTATCGATATCAGGCTCGATCCGCCCAACCCTAATGCGCACGAGTCGTACCTGCTAGACTTAATCACGTCATGTATTCGAGCACTCTGGTTGTTTTGTTTGGGTTTTGCTTTATAATGTCAAATCACGTATCATCTTAGACACTCTATCTATCTATCTATCCATCTATCTATCTATCTATCTATCTATCTATCTATCTATCTATCTATCTATCTATCTATCTATCTATCTATCTATCTAAAGAGAGAGAGAGAGAGAGATCTTTCATACACCTCTACCATAATTAAGACCAGTAAATCGATATTTTTTTTTTGTCTAGACTTGTAGTAAAAGTTTAATTAATATCGACGTTTAAATAAATCTATAAAAGTACTGCTAATGGGTTTTGTATGAATAAAATAGTTAGAAATTAGGTTTTTTTTATTTTTTTTTGTTAGCTTTTTTAAATTCTGAAATATAGGCTTTCTGCTGGGTCTTAAAACGTCTGGGAACGTAAATCGGAATTTCATCAGAATGTGTGTGTGTGTGTGTGTGTGTGTGTGTGTGTGTGTGTGTATATATATATATATATGTGTGTGTTTTTGATGTCCTGATATAAATCTGAAAATTTATTCTTAGTGGTATAAACCTGGAAAAGAAGCTGTGGTCTGAGAATGCTGCTGCCTCTGCTGCTGCCACTTCTGCTGCCTCTGCTGCTGCCACTGCTGCTGCTGTGACTGAATGTATGTGACGTGGTGTGTTTTAATGAGAAGCTCTTGCTGCGCTTCTCTAAATAGGCATAAAGCACCCTTTTGCGAGAGCAGATGGGTGAAGATGTTTGAGCCAGAAATAGGCACAAGTTGATTGATTGAAACAAAGAATTCATTCATTTATGTCAGTTGTAATACCAGGATTATATTTGATATCGTTTAATAGCCTTGCAAGTCATTATAGGCAAAACAGGACAGAGAATTGTGTCTCACCTGAGAAACCCAGAGCCTTACCCATTAGTTGAACTCATGGTTTTTGTGCAGTCCCAGCTGTGTTGGACATTGGAAGAAGATTAGGGGTTTAACAGCCTCATGTCTTCTGATTGGCACAGCAGAAATCACATGTCTCATCTATCCAATCGATCACAAGTTCGAATCCTGAACATACCACAACCTTACATTGGCCAGGCGAGCCGTGGCGATTCAGGTGAGGAGGAAAAACTCCCTAAGGAAGAAACCTCGATAGAAACCAGACTCAAAAGGAAACCCATCACCACCGAATGTCCATTGATTAGTTTATTACAGTATCATTGTTGAGGTGTGCAGTGATGGGTGCTTAAATGCAACCCATGGTCCTTGTTCCATTGTAGTACACATTGTAGATCAGTAACAGTCCAAATCCATCCTCCTCCTGCCCCCCTGTGATGCTGCTAGCTGCCTTTCTCATTGGTTGGAATGTGTTGTATGATAGAGGAGAGCTGCCTGGTAGAAAGGAATCCAAATGGAATAAAAAAAGATGGACATCGCTTTCCATCACTGTAGACCAAATTCAGAGTTTTAGTGTGGCCTCAGATTTTTATACTTTAATGCAATGTACACCTAGCGATGTTAGAAAGTTAAGATCAAAGCGCAGCAGCAGCCATGAAGCAGGAGCACAGCGGGTTAAGGGTCTTGCTCATGGGCCCCAAGAGTGTCAGCTTGGCAATACTGGGGCTCGAACTGTAAGTGTATTACAGATTTGTAGATTTAATTCATTTATTAATCCTGAGCATCAAGTCAGAATAAAAAGCCGTATTTAGTTTTCATCTTGGTTTCATTCATCTTGGTTTACTTCCTCCTCGCCCGGCTGTCCATCTTTTTGCGTGGATTGAATAGAGGTCAAAGGTAACCAGAAGAGAGGTCTCTTGCTGACAGACTGTGAAGCAGGTGTTTGGGTTTCAGCCTGATAGATTTCTGGGAGGCAAACAGAAGGGCAGGGTGTTGATCTGACCTCCAGTCAGCACCCTCGTTTTCACCGATTTGATATATTTGCCAATCCGAGTGCCAGAGGTCAGAGTTCACACTCGGAGAGCGGTGATCAGTCTATTAAATATCACGTCTCGGCCGTGCAGCAGACGACAGTGTTGGTAATAGATGTTTATTAATGAAGACCATCGTAGGGGTCGAAGACCCTTTAGGATGTAATAGTGAGGATAATCCAGGGATCTCTGGATAGTCACATTCACATGGTTCATTCAAGTGGCTTAATATATTGATTATTTGGTCTTTTATATGAATTCCTTTTAACAAGCTGGAATCATTAGTAGGGTTGTGAAGGGGCTGCAACTTTCCGGAAACTTTCCAAGAAAACGTCAGCTGGGGATTTAAAAATATTCCAAGTTAAAAACTTACCAGGAATTTATGGGAATTGATGATTAGATTTGGGGAAATGTATATAAATATTATTAACAAACATGAATATAATGATTTTGTTTGGTCCTAGGCCGACACGCATGCAAACTAATACTGATTAAAATAATTAATAATAAATAATGACTTTTGTGATTGTGTGAACAGGTTTAGATATTCTGCAGTGAGTGTGCTGTGAGCGTGGGATTGATGAATGTGCACGGTAGAAAATCAACTGAATAAATGTTTTAACCAGAATTATCCTGCAAGGTTTTTTTCTTTTCTTCCCACCTCAAGTTTCCGGTTATTGGCTTACCTGCAATTCCCAGTTTATTCCCATCAATGCCCATGGAAAGTTTCCAGTTCTCAAAATTCCTGGAATTTTGCAACCCTGATCATTGATTGGCTGGAAAGAATTCTGAATGCTAAAATAGGGAACTAAAGAGATGTTGGTCACACACCTGACCTACAGGCTTTGTTTGGTGAACTCGCTCCCTATAATCCCAGCTTTTGTGTTTCCAGCTGTTCAATAACACGATCAGTACATTTATTGCTTTACAGCATGCATGGTGTAAGTGGGGTTAAGTTTAAACATGACCCTGCCTTCCATTAAGCCTCCATATCAGACCCTAATAAAGAAGTCTGACGCACAATGAAGCCTCCTCGATAAATAATTGAGGCCCCATAATGTAGGTTTCAGCCGCTGTAATGTGGTGCTTTAGTGCTCCGTGTGATGGATAGCAGGTTTTAGGAAACAAGCCTGACTGTTCCATCTGTGAAGAGTCCTGACCTGTCTCAGGGAGCTGAACTTGGTCTACATCTACACTGATCCGGATAAATTGAATTGAAACTGCAGGTTTTTTTTTGGGTCTAACACGCTCCTCGTCCACACTTTAGTTTTCAGTCGTTTCCCTAAAGTTTACGTCCCTGTACTGCGCATGAGCGAAACACTACCGCCCACCGTGTATTTACTTCCCAGCTCTCGGAAATGTTTTGTCAATGACTGGAAATGCGTCGTCCCTTTTTGAAAGCCTCAGTTTCCACAGTCCACTTTTTCACACTTATTCACTTTCACAAAATCAGTCGTTCTTTTTTATTTATGAGCGGAACTGCTCAAACACGCAGCAATCCACCAATCAGAATTTTATATATATATATATATATATATTTCTGTTATTGAGGTTGCTGTATGGATGTGTGTAAGCGTTTTCTGTGTATGCACGCGCACACACGCGCACACACGCGCACACACACACGCGCACACACTCTTCCACAATTGTACACTTCTGTTTTTCATACCTACACAGAATAAAGCTTGTTACCATCTGCTTGATCACTCACTGCGTTTACTACGTGCTCAATTGTTATTGGGGCTTTTTGCATAACTTGAAACCTGTGCATGAGTGCAATTTAGACTCCTCCACTCATTCTTTAATTCTTTGACAAGGTGTGTACCATATACAGTACTGTTTTATATTTATTTTTTTATTTTTATTCCACTGTGTAATCAGAAGCTTTACATTCGATTAGGGCTGCAGCTGTCAATTATTTCAGTGATTTAAGATTATTACATCGAGTACTCTCTCTTCAATGAAGAGCAACACTAAATATAGAAGAGAAAATAAGACGTTTTATTTTACAAATCTGTGAAAACTAAACACATTTAGTGCATTTAATTACTTCATAATTGCAAATACAAATAGATAAATATATATATATATTTTTAGATAAATTTAAAATTACAAAAAAAATAAAAAAAAAAAAAATATATATATATATATATATATATATATATATATATATATATATATATATATATATATATATATATATATATATATATAAAATATAAAATCCAAATGCACTGTGGCGTGTTTTCTTTTAGTGTAAAATGATCCTCAGCTTTGGAAACTCAAATAATTTGCCTCTATGCTTTATTGTATTCAAATTTTTTTCAAGGGATCGTTTCAGCTCTACACCTGATTCTGCTGTAACCAATAAGATGAATGGCTGAGGGTGTCCCAGATTGATGCAGGGGGGATGCTGTGTTTCCAGGCCAGTCTGGCTTTAGGCTCCCCCCCATAGATTACAGCTGACCCACAAAACCACATGCTACCAAATGCCTGTGCCAAACATGCATTAACATCAATTAACTGTCTTACTGAACCTTTTTCTTTTTCTCTGTCTCTCTACAGATATTTCAAGAATTTCCTATTACACAGGTGAGTGGATCCTCCCTCCCCAAACCCTCTCCCCCAATAGAGTTTTCCCAGCGACATATTAGTCATGTCTCATCCCTGTATGAAATACACCACTGCAAAATCAGAAAACAAGATAAGAGGCTCCATAAACATTTGAATGCAGGATCCAGGTGGTCACAAAAAATAAACCAGTGCGCTCCTGTAGATTCACAATTATTAAAATATTCACTCAAGTGAAAATACTTTCACTACAATGACATTTTACTTAAGTACAAGTTACTGGTCTAAAAAAATCTCAAGTAAAAAAAAAAAATTAGAATAAAAAGCAAGGAGAAGGTGATATAAATCTCAAATGAGTTATTTTTAATTGAAGGAACGCCTTTAGGAACACCGTTACAAATTAAAGTGCAATAAACAAAGGAAATAACAGTCCACACCAAAATAAAAATCTCCTGTTACAATGTCATTTATGGCAATGAGAGATTTTGGACAGCGAGCGCACACACTGAAAAGATCCGATTGGACACTGCATTCTCAACAACAGTGTGTGATTGGTTATACAGTCACGCTGAATTCTAACCGAGCAGCAGATCTGCTCTAAAACATAACACTTTTTATTCATTTCACATGACACTTAAATCGTGACACTGGTAACCGAACTATCTTCATTGTGCAGTGACTTTATTCTACATACAAATAAAAAATAATAATAAATTAGGTGCATCTAAATAAATTAGAATATCATTAAAAAGTGTTTGGGTCATTCAATATAAAAAGTGAAACTGGTATATTATATAGATCCATCACACACACACATTGATACATTTCAAGTGTTTATTTGTTTATTTTAATTGTGACGATGAAGACACCTTTTGATGTCTCTGGTTCAGAAGTGGCTCGACTCAAGGAATGCGTCAGTCCCATGAATCTTCTTGGTTTTTTTTCTACCACATTTTTTCCTTCCATTCAACTTTCCACGAATGTGCCTGGATACAGCACACTGTGAACAGCAGCTTTTTCAGCGATGACCTTTTGTGTCTTTCCCTCCATGTGCAGGGTGTCAATGATCGTCTGCTGGACAACTGTTGAGTCAGCAGTCTTCCCCCATGATTGTGTAGCCTGAATTTAAAGGCTCAGGAAATCTTTGCAGGTGTTTGGATTTAATGAGCTGATTAGAGTGAGACACCACGAGTCTCCAATATTAAACTTTTTCACAATTTATTTACATATATTTTCTGAGATACTGAATTTTGGGGTTTCATCAGCTGTAAGCCATAATCATCATTAAAAAAAATAAACACGTGAACTATATCAGTCTGTGTGTGATTTTAATCTATATAATATACCAGTTTCACTTTTTGTATTAAATTACTCAAATCTACTTTTTAATGATATGCTAGTTTTTTCAGATTCACAGCCTTTGTGCAATATTTTGTTGAAGCACCTTCTGCGCCAATTACAGCCTCAAGTCTTTTTGAGTATGATGCTACAAGCTTGGGACACATTTTTGTTCCTACCTATTTAGTATTTTTATGGTACAGTAAAGGGAAAGCTAGATATTGTAATCAGTGTCCTTGCTATAAATTCAATTCAGTTTATGAATATTCAGATTTCTTATTGTCTTTCTGACTCTGGACTGTCTCACAAGCTGGCAATCTGGAGCGGTGAACTAAGTTGTAAGGTTTGAGATGGGTTTGAAGCACACGATGGCAAAGATGCCATTGGATCACAGATATCGAGCTACACTGAAAGTCCCAAATGAAACGAGTATGTACTCGAATGTGTTTTTGAACACGAGCCTGAATATCTGTGCGTCTGAGCGTGCACTAGCATTTTACATCTGAGGCATATCCAGAGTGACCTATTTTACACATGAGCTGTTGAAGGTTAAGGGCCGTGCAGAAAAAAAAAAAAAGTTAAATTTCCATCAGATGTACGTCCAGACATTATATAACTGAATACACTTACATTTAAACTAGGGCTGTCAATCATTTAAAAATATTGTTGACTCGTGATTAATCGCAACTCAATCGCACGTTTTATTTGTTCTAAATGTACCTTCAACTGCAAATGGATTATTATTAGTAGTGAAACCAAACTCAACATGGAGCACTAAGATAAAATATCCGTCTAAAGTTATTAGGAATCAGTTATTAAAGCAATTATGGTGTTTTTAAATTACGTAAAACATCAGGACAAGAAACTGAATTTTTGCTATGTTTCCACACGGACGGTTTTAATTGCCGGATTTACATTACCAAATGTTTAGTGATTAAAATGAATGTTTTAATATAAATAAAATTAATATATAATTATATAAAATAATCATTCTTTATATCTGAGTAAAGAACGGGTGTTGAAGGTTTAACATTTATTGATTTAGTTTTTAGTAAATATGGTCCAACAGAAATGCACACTGCATTAATTACTTATCTCGTTAATAAAATGAGTGCCATTACAATGAATTTGCATCAACACACGTTCATTTTGACAGCCCTAATATAAACACAAGTACGTCTACCTCTGTACATGCATCTGTACATACCAGTATGTGCATATACACATTGCATTTCTTTTTACTGTGCATACGCTCGTCAGAAATGTCACTAGAAGAAGAAGAAAAGGGAGTGATATTGTTACTGATCCTTTTATTTACATCATATATTTTGATCCAGAAAATAAAATCAGGTCTATGAAACAATTTTAAATACTTTACTTCGTGCTGTGGAACATGCAGGAAACATAAATCTTAATGTTGTTTTTTTTTTAGTTTTTCTGCAAATCGGCGTGCTTCCAGACGAAAACTTTTCAAGCTGTTATTGAAAACCCAGTTATCTGAATACTGCTCAGCCGCTTATTAGTTACAGTCGCAGTTTGTCGTCGCGTTGTCGTTAATTTCGACATTTAATAAAGAGGTTTAGGATGCTTATGAAAAGCTCTATTTCTAAAATCCCTCAACTCACTAATGTAGTGTAATTTCTCTGGATGTGGAGCTCAAAGGCCGCTGTAATTACTGCGAGTTGCCACTTTTAATGAAGCACTTGGTGCCCCATAGAGTCAGTAGACAGCAGAGCAATTACTCTTCCCTCTGTCGCACAGCTATTTTTATATATGACTGTTTCTGAATGTGCACGTCCTGTTTATTTGTTTATGCCTTATTTGTTTCGGTTCAGTGTTACACTTTATTGCGTGTGGTTTCTGCACAGTCATTAGTGTCGCCCCGGATGCCGACGCCACGCCGAACGGCCCAGACATAGAAATTCTGCAGTTCTGTGTACGTTTGATTGGAACACCACTGTTCTGGATTGTAATTAGGGTTGCAAAGAGGCAGAACATTCTCAGTAAATTTCTGGAATCTTTCCACGGGATCTTCATCTGGGGAGTTTGAGGAAAATATTCCAAGTTGGAAACTTACCAGGAATTTATGGGAATGAATTTGAAATTTGGGGAAATTCTTTACGTACTACATCAAAAGCCCGGATATTATTCGGTTTATTTTCTGCTTCTGTCATTATCAAGAAGTCCAGAACTACCTGAAGAACCGTTAAGAAACCATGGCAGCTTTGTTAAGCAGAACACATTCTCATGCGCTGAACTTCTTGTAGATGTAAATGCAATCCGTCTGGCACGATGGTTCCAATTTCTCCGATTCTGAAAGATGTTTGGAACTTAATCCAGCTCACAGGTTAATTTTGAGGTGCATGAACTTCCTCAAAAACCGTTATGGAACGGTGCAGGCTTTGCGAGCAGAGCATTTGCTAATGCGGTGCGTTCTGTTTAGATGTAAATGTGGTCGATCTAGTTTCTTAGATTCTCAAAGAAATTAGGCTACGTTACGGCGAATATTGAGGTGCATGAACTTCCAGATAATGTCGAGCACGCCTTGTAGATCTAAATGCAATAGTTCTGGCATGACTGCTATTTGGAAGCAGTGCTTTGCTATGGTAAAGTTGTAGAAACGTTAAAACATAGCAGAGCACACGCTTTAGCCGCGTTGACCTGCAGCTGTTGGAGAGGATGAGGAAGAGGAAGTGAAAGAGCAGGTCCTGAGCGCTAAAGGAAGCGGCTCGGACATCTGCTCCACGAAAACAGCTCTGGTTCTAATTCGACAGTGTCCATTGCAGGCACTTCCTTTAGATTTGATTGCCGTCCCGTCTTATGCTATCTGCCATATGTTCTGTCTTTCTGCTGTCTGTTTTTCTTCTCGACAATATATGGCCACTGTTTGAACAGTTCTTCACCTCCCCTGGGGTTTTTCTCCCACAATAGGGACACTGACTTAATGAGGTCGCTCCAGCTGTTGTGATTCCACCTTCTGCTTACGGATTTATTCACCGGATTTAGTCTCTCTGCGCGTTTCGGCACCGTCAATCTGCCGTCGGCTCTGGTGACGGAAATGCGGTCGTTTGTTTGTGAAAGGCTTTTGTGTGAAGTCGACAGTGGGCTGGACATGAGGGTTTATATAAGAAAGGGGAGTCCACATTTTCTGCCTTAAACCTTTTCCTTTTTAGTCTGAATCCTTTTGTGTGAGAGATCCGTACCCCACTGTTCATGTGAATAGTTTCAGGAGAACATCCATCCATTTCCTCATCCTCCCTCCTGCAGGCGTTATACTGATCTTGTGAACCTTTTTGAATAGGTTTCTCCATACTATTGCCCTATTCGCTTTTTCTAAAATATAAAAATAAATAATTTTTTAATATGTTAATATATGAATTATTTTTATTAATTAACTTATTTAGGCCATGTCTAGACCAATCCGGATACATTTAAAAAACGAAGAGGAAAATCTGCGTTTTCAAACTAAACAAAAGGTTTTAGTGTGGACATGAAAAAAAGACAAAAAGCATTTTTCTTCTTTTTTTTAGGTTTTTTTTTTTTTTTTTTTTAGTTTTTATTGCAAAGAGATCACATCTGTTTGACATTTGTCACTTTGACAAGATTTCCAACTTAGATATGCTCTCTAATCAGGGGAAAGGAAAAACATACAAACAAAAAAAAACCCGGCAATTTCTTCATGACAATAACAGATCGATAAATCTCTTTAAATTATCTTCCGTTCATACCAAAAGTAGTTACAAAAGAAAGTGGATATCAATGCAATCTCTATAAATAAACATAAAACTGGTTTTATACCAAAAAATAATGTTGGTTAAATAGGAGTTATTTACTCAATCAACAAATGTGCCTTTTTGGTCATTCACACACATTGTAACTTTCTCCATAGTAAATACACTTTTTACAACGTCTATCAAATCCTGTATTTGAGGTGGATTAGGTTTATACCAGCACCTAGTGATGGCTTTTTACTTGATTATTCTATACACATATTTGATCCTTCTTTTCCAGGAACCTTTGACACCTTGTCTCAAAAACTTTTCTAATGCATTATGTATATCCTTCCCAAAACTCCTGATTTCCGGGCATTCTCAAAATATGTGAAATATGAAAAATACGCCGCAACGTCTCCAACAATTTGAGTTGCCTAGAAATGTATTATTCTGTTTCTCCAGCAAAAATCTCTCCAATATGAAGAACAGAAAACTTGCCTGTTGTAGTTTACAAATATTTTCCCAATCTTTATTTGACATGATAATACCACTTTATTTCTCCCATCTCTCCCTAATTTACAGAGATTAATCTCCTGCTTAATCCATCAATGCTCTATACAATTTACTATTAGTCTTTGACATTGGTTCATCTTTGTAAGCTGAGGAGAATCTTTGAACTAAAGCACTTTTAGTTCTCCATCAGTCATTTTACTTTTCTGATAGAAATGATCTGAAAATATCTAAAGAGTTTTTATCCAAGATTTTGGAAGGTGAGAGGATGCCTGAGGAATGGAGAAGGAGTGTGCTGGTACTGATCTTTAAGAATAAGGGAGATGTGCAGACCTGCAGTAACTACAGGGGAATAAAGTTGATCAGTCACACCATGAAGTTATGGGAAAGAGTAGTGGAAGCCAGGCTGAGAGAAGAGGTGACCATCTGTGACTATCCGTGTATGGTTTCATGCTGAGGAAGAGCACCACAGACGCCTTAATTGCTTTGAGAATGTGGATGGAGAAGTATAGAGAAGGTCAGAAGGAGTTACATTGTGTGTTTGTGGATTTAGAGAAAGCGTACGACAGGGTGCCGAGAGAGGAGTTGTGGTATTGTATGAGGAAGTCTGGTGTGTCGGAGAAGTATGGTAGGGTGGTGCAGGACATGTATGAGGACAGTATGACAGCAGTGAAGGGTGGAGGTTGGACTGCATCAAGGATAGGCTCTGAGCCCTTTTCTGTTTGCAGTGGTGATGGACAAGGTCAGACAGGAGTCTGGATGTTGAGGTTATTGTTGGAAGTGACTAGGATGGAGAGGATTAAAAATGAGTTTATTAGAGGGACAGTGCATGTAGGACGTTTTGGTGACAAAGTAAGAGAGACGAGATTGAGATGGTTTGTGCAGAGGAGAGACATGCGGTATATCAGTAGGAGAATGCTGAGGATGGAGTTACCAGGAAGGAGGAAAAGAGGAAGGCCAAGGAGGAGGTTTATGGATGTGGTGAAGGAAGACATGCAGGTAGTTTTTTTTTTTTTAAAGAGGCAAATGTAGAGGACAGGGGGGTATGTTTTGATTACATTTTCAATGCTTGTATCTTGCAGGAATCTCTCCAAACCAACCAATCGCTCTGTCCTTCCTTGATTTTGCTTGATACTCTGGATTGCACCAACCAACTATTAATCTCAACTGTGCTGCCCAGAAATACTTTTGCAAACATGGAAGTGCCACCCACCCCTCCTTTTTCTCTACTCGAGGTTTAAAATTTTACCCTTGATTTCTTCCCTTGCCTTATGACTCTGGAAATCAGTTTATCCCACACCAAAAATTGCTTTTTGGACAGAGGTGACAGGAAAAGAAAGGAATAAATAGAGTAATCTCAGAATTATGTTTTGCTTTACTAAATCTATCCTAGATCCCATGTTTAAAAAAAACTATAAAACGATCCATCTTGCGAAGTCTAATTCTATTAAAAAAAAACATTTATTGATGGGGGCCATAATTGAGCATTTCTACATATTTAAGATTTCTTTTAAGGCATGATTTATTTATTTATTTATTTATTTATTTATTAAAGGTCAGTACTTGCGTTTTTCAAAATATTAAATTAAAATCCTGAAGAAGGTCCGAAAGTTTGTAATGTTTTGAAAAGTTCAACCAACCACTCCGTTGGCTCCTTTAAATGAACTGTGTCGTCAGCAAATGGTGCTATTTTGTGCTCGTCATCTTCGATGTTAATAGCTTTTATTTTGGAATTTTGCCTGATCTACTGCTCCAGGGGTTCAATAAACAATGCGAAGAGGAGAGGTGACAGAGGGCACCCCCGTCTAGAGCCCCTCTCCAGTGTGAAAGAGTACTCTCAAGAAAACGCCACCTGACTAAATCAAAAGCCTCTTCGGCATCAAGGCTTAGGAGGACAGTGTGTAAATTAGACTCTTGGATATGACTGATAGCATGGAGAGTCTGTTTAAGGTTGTGATGCGTTTGTCCACTCCGATCGAAACCAGATTGGTCTGAGTTAATTAGTTCCGGCATTATCACTTCAAGCCTTTTAGCCAGGACTGAGAGAAATAGCTTTTCTAATCCATATTCAGGACGGAGATTGGTCTATAAGCCGTGCCGTCTGGTATATTTTCCCCCTCTTTCCGAATCACAGAAACAACGGCTTCTCGCCACGAGGGCGCCAAATCACCGTCGCGTAAAACATAATTAAATGCTGGCAATAAAAAAAAGGATAAGTGGGATAAATCGGATAAATATATCCATCTGGACCTGGTGGTTTATTTGTTTTAAGCCTGGAAATTGCTTTATTTATTTCCTCTTTAGTAATATCTGCAGTTAAATTCGCATCTCCAGGTGTCACTCACCAAAGGGAGTTTTAAAGGAGTGAGAAAAGAATCTGAACAGGATCTACAGTCTTGTGATTGTGTATACAGATTTTTATCATTTTTTTAAACACTCATGAAATATGTTTCGATATCAGGTCGTGTATCGCCGTGGCCGCCGCTTGCTCGCGTAAACTTCTGGCCAATAACTTCATCGCTTTGCCTCCAGCCTTAAGAACATTAGTCATGTGTATGGAAGTAAACCAACTATGTTTCAGTCTTTTATTTTTTATTTCCTGGGACAAATTTGTTTTAGAATCCTTCTAATTTTCCAATTTATTTAAGCTCTTTGTAAGCATGTGAGGTTTTTCAAGTCTACATTTCTTTAAATTAGACATAACGGCTATTACTTTACCCCTAAAAAACACTTTACATGCATCCCATAATATAGTAGGCGGGACTAATCTATTATCATTCTGCTAAACATATTGATCTATTTCTAAGTTGTTCACTAATCACTCATTCAGGAGAGTTTTTTTCAGTTTAATCTCAAAATTTAGAGAAAGTGATATTAAAGCAAATATGAATAATGTTTAATCTATTTGTCCTAGATGAAAGTCTCTCTATACATCAATCAAACCTATTTATTTGAACATTGTGTTTCTCTGGTCCCTCAGTGGGTTCGCTAGTTGAGCGGGAGAGTTCGAAGAATCTAACTTAGAGTCTTTATTAGACGATTTTCTCTTTTTTTAAGTTACAGATTATCTTTATAGAACTACTTATTTTTTCTTTCACTCCACACATTCTCCCGTCTTTTTGGTCTCTTCTACCCAAACTCGTACAGCAGTCGTCGATAAGCTCCCCCTTCCGAATTAGCAATGAACATCACCATAACAAAGTAACAAAGAACAAGCAGAACTTTCGAATGAAGAAGAATTCAAAGAAAATAAAATCAAGACTTACAAGTGAGGGGTCACATCATAACAACCCTTAAATGAGCAGGGATGACAAATATACTCCATGGGATGAAGCTCTTGTACTTGCAGTATATTTTGAGGACCAATGCACTTAAAGACATATCGTCCTAGAAATTGTTCATCTTTTCCATCTGCACCATTTGCCCTAGTAAAAAAAGGGAAGACCATTGGTGGGTTTAGATCCAGGATTCCTCCAGGAAAGAAATCGTGCCCAAACAGTTTGTTAGCTGTAGCATCTCTTCCAGCACTTCTTTCCGTGTACAGTGCCTTGCAAAAGTATTGACCCCCCTTGGCGTTTTTCCTATTTTGTTGTCTTACAACCTGGAATTAAAATGGATCTTTTGGGGGTTTGTATCATTTGATTTACACAACATGCCTACCACTTTGAAGATGCAAAATACATACCCTGCAAGTCTCTTGGGGTATGTATCTATAAGCTTGGAACATCTAGCCACTGGGATTTTTGCCCCTTCTTTAAGGCAAAACTGCTCCAGCTCCTTCAAATTGGATGGGTTCCGCTGGTGTACAGCAATCTTTAAGTCATACCACAGATTCTCAATTAGATTGAGGTCTGGGCTTTGACTAGGCCATTCCAAGACATTTAAATGTTTCCCCTTAAACCACTCGAGTGTTGCTTTAGCAGTATGCTTAGGGTCATTGTCCTGCTGGAAGGTGAACCTCCGTCCCAGTCTCAAATCTCTGGAAGACTGAAACAGGTTTCCCTCAAGAATTTCCCTGTATTTAGAGCCATCCTTCATTCCTTCAATTCTGACCAGTTTCCCAGTCCCTGCTGATGTAAAACATCACTGTGGGGATAATGTTCTTGGGGTGATGAGAGGTGTTGGGTTTGCGCCAGACATAGCGTTTTCCTTGATGGGCAAAAAGCTCAATTTTAGTCTCATTTGAGCAGAGTACCTTCTTCCATATGTTTGGGGAGTCTCCCACATGCCTTTTGGCGAACACCAACGTGTCTGCTTATTTTTTTCTTTAAGCAATGGCTTTTTTCTGGCCACTCTTCCGTAAAGCCCAGCTCTGTGGAGTGTACGGTTTAAAGTGGTCCTATGGACAGATACTCCAATCTCCGCTGTGGAGCTTTGCAGCTCCTTCAGGGTTATCTTTGGTCTCTTTGTTGCCTCTCTGATTAATGCCCTCCTTGCCTGGTCCGTGAGTTTTGGTGGGCGGCCCTCTCTTGCCAGGTTTGTTGTAGTGCCATATTCTTTCCATTTTTTAATAATGGCTTTAATGGTGCTCCGTGGGATGTTCAAAGTTTTGGATATTTTATTATAACCCAACCCTGATCTGTACTTCTCCACAACTTTGTCCCTGACCTGTTTGGCGAGCTCCGTGGTCTTCATGGTGCCGCTTGCTTGGTGGTGCCCCTTGCTTAGTGGTGGTGCAGACTCTGGGGCCTTTCAGAACAGGTGTGTGTGTGTGTATGTATGTATGTATATATATATATATATATATATATATATATACTGAGATCATGTGACACTTAGATTGCACACAGGTGGACTTTATGTGACTTCTGAAGGTAATTGGTTGCACCAGATCTTATTTAGAGGCTTAATAGCAAAGGGGGTGAATACATATGCACGCACCACTTTTCCGTTATTTATTTTTTAGAATTTTTTTAAACAAGTTATTTTTTTCATTTCACTTCACCAATTTGGACTATTTTGTGTATGTCCATTACATGAAATCCAAATAATAATCCATTTTAATTCCAAGTTGTAAGGCAACAAAATAGGAAAAACGCCAAGGGGGGGGGGTCTATACTTTTGCAAGGCAATGTATATCAATTCTATTTTATACCCTCTTCCGTTCTTTTACCAGACTCGTTCAATTCTTCCTTTATATCCTGAAGTTGTTTGTGTCGGTCTTGTTGAAAGTCTCTAATCTCGTCAGGCTAATTTGTACTTTCCCCGTGTTGCTCGCGCAAATTTGTTTAAGTACGTTTGGGTCGTTTTCATTGGTCTTCTTTTCTTCCTCTATAGTTGCTTCTTCAATAAGTCGGTCAACACTTAAAAGTTGTTAATATCAGGATCTGGGGCACTGACCTCTTGCAACTTGTCGGAGCGGATTGATTATGTGGCCATTCTCGAAAAAAAAAGACCCATAAGGTGTTTATGTGAACTTACTTTAGTTCTGTTTTGTAGCGTCTTGGTAATTTGTACCAGATCAATCCTTCTGTTGCTGTAGGATTAAAGGTTTCTTGTAAAAGAAATTCTATAATTTCTAGAATTTTAGAATTGCAGTTTAAATAAAATTCTGCGCATCGCACGTGGTTTGGTGTTCATTTATATAACCTACAGTAGCTACAACCTTCCGGCCATTTAGTTAGTGATAAAACAGCATACATCAGAGATTCTGACTTCTGCGTATTTCAGTGTGGAAAAGTATGGAATTTGGAAATTGAAAAATGCGTAGAGACCATGAGAGCTGAAATGAACGGCTCGCCGGACATTCGATATTCAAACGTTGAAAATCTCTCGTTTGTCTCCGTAATTCAGAAGCTCTCCTGAGTAAAGGGGGAATGCTGAAAGGTACACAGATCGCTCGATTGCTCTGTAGTCAGACACACGGCACTGTGTGTGTGGTAACAGAAGGGCCGAGTAGATTCCAGCCGGTCTGGTATTTCCGTCATGTCGGTGGAATAGTATCAGACTCGAATGGCTTGGCTTAATGCTATCTCTGCT
Organism: Silurus meridionalis; assembly: GCF_014805685.1. Classification (NCBI taxonomy): domain Eukaryota; kingdom Metazoa; phylum Chordata; class Actinopteri; order Siluriformes; family Siluridae; genus Silurus; species Silurus meridionalis. The sequence continues at coordinate 17,588,193 of NC_060905.1, read as the reverse complement.
TTCCAGGAATGCACGACTGAAACGTGCTCCCGGCTTCTCTGTCTGTCTCTTCAATAGACGGCAAACACACAGGGAGATCCCCTGCTGATAAGCACCGAGATCGGCTTTATACTGAGTTCCACCCCCAACCTTCCCCCTCCCGGGACCTCAAACACTAGGGGACTTGAACACACACCACTTATCTCATCTACTTCATAATTGCTTTTGTTAACATTCATATAAGTATGCGAAAAATTTTCAAATATATATATATCACACAGCAGCTTTATAGAAATAAATAAATAATTTAATTAATAAAATGCCTTTTAAATGAATACATGCCTGGTACACACTTGTTATATGATAAGCCTTGATCATTGAAAATCCACTTTGTTTTTTGTCTTTAATTAGTGTCGTTTATTAATCGATACAAAAATGTTGAAAGCTATTTATTGAAAATTAAAAACAAATTGGGGTTTTTGTGCCCTTTCTATCTTTCTTTTTCTTTCTTTCTTTCTTTCTTTCTTTCTTTCTTTCTTTCTTTCTTTCTTTCTTTCTTTCTTTCTTTCTTTCTTTCCTTCTTTCCTTCCTTCTTAATTACATTTAAAATTTATAATTTATTTCATTTTTAAATTTCTTTCCTAATTTTCTATTTTTTTTTTTTTTTTTTTTTTTTTTTTTTTTTTAAACTTTAAATACTTTCTTAGATTTTCTTACTTTACTTTTCTGTCTATTGTTAATTTCTTTTAAATCGGTCATGTTATAACCAGTTCTGCTGCTGGACAGTTTTCACCCTGGTGTCTCTGATACTTACCGACTGCTTAATGACCACAAACATTGCTGAGGGAAATGTTTTTTTTTTTTTTTTTTTTTTTTTTGAGGCACGAGTTTAATGAAGTTTGAAGTTTTATTATTATTGTTGTTATTATTATTGCATCAGGTTTGTCTATTCACTATACGAATAGTGGTGACTTGTATAAGTGCACTAAAGTGAGAGTTATTAACATTGTTAATAACATTGTTAGCACCTGCATTCTTTGCAGCCTTTGTGATCTGCCCCGAGCAGGTGGAGGAGTGTGTACTGGGTCTGAAGCCCTGCTGGTCAGAGGGGAACGTGCAAGGCCATGAGCAGGCTCAGGCGTGATTTGCGGCCGGGTTTGTTTTGGTAAACAGCAGTGGGACGGCCTGAATAGGGAATGAGAGGGAGATTTGCATATTAATGAGCTTCAGTTGAGCTCCTCTGACCCCTCCTTCCCTCTCCTCTCTCTCTCTCTCTCTCTCTCTCTCTCTCTCTCTCTCTCTCTCTCTCTCTCTGCAGTTGCCTCAGAGAAGCTGTGGAATACACACCGCATAGGCTCTATCTCTCTCTCTATTTGTTATTCTTATCCTTTACAGCATGGCACTGCAGATGATATCCTCTTGCTCGTTCCTCTCGCTTTTCTCCTCCGTGATTTAAGGCTGCCTTCTGGAAACTGACTTTTGTTGAGGGTCAGTTTTCAGGTCTGGACTTGGACTTGGGATGCAGCGGTAGACTAAATAGTTTTTGATCATCGACTTCACCCGGGACACTCTTTCCACAATCTCCTTGCTGGATCTGTATTCTCATCTGGACTCTACGTATCTGAGGAATACTGGAGTCGGGGCCCAGGCTCTTATGTGGGTGTACAAAAGCAGCGGTTGCTGGCCGGCCGCTCGCATGCGGGTCGAGATGAACCACTGCATTCCATTCCCGATGTGCCTGGCTGGAGGTAGACATCTTCCTGTGTGTTCATAGAGAATCTCCTTTAAATCTTCAGCTCCTGCTCTTTTGCTCTACAGCTTCAACAACCTGTATTATAAAATAGTGATGGGTCATTTATGAACTACTCTTTAATGTGACTCAGTCGCCTCAAAAAGCGATTAGTTCATTTTTTATCGGACATGCACCATCAAAGCATCCCAAAATCTACGAGGTTCTGACCACAGAATTGAGTAGTTCATCTCTCGACTCTTCTAGTCCACATTGTTCGTTCTTTTATCACGTGACTCCCATAAACGCTACACATTGCAACAGATTTAGTGTTTTTTTCTTTTCGGTCCGAATCTTGACATTATTGTTACAACAATTAAAGAAGTCACATCACCAAAGAACTAACGACACTGACCAGAAGGTATGAGAGGCGAAGCTACTCATTCCGTTTGTTTATTATTTGTAATTAGCTGCAGTGTCTTATTTTTAGAATCAGAACTATTTGTGTATGTAGACGTGTAAAGCTGCTTATTAAAAATTTAACATTTATTATTTCTGATCAAAGGAACGAAATGAACTAATCGACTGAAAAACAAAGATTCGTTTATTTTGACGAACGAGACTCGAAGAACCAAGTCACTAAAATGATCTGATTTCCAAACATTAATCACAAAGCGCTCAGACGATGTGTGTCCTGTTGTGTGATGAGTGATGGGTAACCTGTTGCTCTGCTGAATCATTAGTTGGTCTTGTATTTAGATGTAGGACCGAGTTTTGATAGTTTGGAATGGATTTATTCAGTTTTTTTTGTTTGCTTTGATTGCATTTTTTGGGGGTTGACCAAACACTCGTAAATCAACGAATAAAAGGATTCTCGTTCTTGTTTTTCACGAAATCAAATGTAAAATTTAAACTCATCTAGTGGTGCAACAGATCGTTTTTTTGGATCCGCAAAAAAGGGGAGGAGACAATTTACTTTCTATTTTCTATCAAAGAAATACCCCTACACATGCGATTTGAATGATCTGGGAGGCTTTGGAAGTGAACACATGACCGCTCTGGATCACAGATTAACTGTTGCACCCCTACTTTCAACCTTCCAAACACTTTGATTATTTAGAAAGTGAACAATAATTTGTGGGCAAAATATTTGACATGTGGAACGTTTTTTTTCTCGAGCGCATTCTCTCAGCGCCGCTGCAGCATAGGAGACCGAGACGTGTCCTGAGAGTCCCATACAATACAGATTAACATGGCAGAGGGTAGAGCTGTAACTTCCTGCAGACACAACGGGAAAGTAACGTGGTTTTATTTCAACCTTTTTTTTTTTTGGCGCCACTATAAAGTTCCTGTTTGTGAAAAAGGAGACGTTAGAAGTCTGAATGCACATAAGTAAGATTGATTATATTGAATTGCACAGCATCATATTTTTCCCCATTACATCATCAAAATCTAATTCAAAACACTGTGATAATGCAATCCATGATTGAGAAGGTCTTTTGCTTGTTTCAGGAGTGCCTTAAAATTAAAGCATAAAACGCTGTGCTTCTCCTGTGGAGGAACGTCCCACAGCCACAGACCATTACACTGAAAAGCAAAGTGTAGGGAAATTCGGTGTGTGTGTGTGTGTGTGTGTGTGTGTGTGTGTGAGAAAGACGTCACTTTCCGCATTCGCTCGGCCTGCTTTTGTCTGCATGCCTGTTTTGCATCAGCAGCTGCCTCGGCACCCATCAATCTCCCCGACCGATTCAGCCTCAGTACCAAGCAGCTTAATCTGACACACATTCTCTCTTATTAAATCTTCTCTTCTCTCAGCGTGAACGTGGTAGAGGTGCGCGAGTAACGAGGTCTTGATCATGAGAATTTCATGTAGCGCAAGGCTTATTGCTAATGTCTCTACGTCAGCGTGACTTGTTGTGATGTATACATTAGTGTAACCTCACGGCTTACAGTGGCAGATAAACACCATATAAACACTGGTTGTTTGGGTCAAGGATTTGTTCCGTTAGCGTTCTGTTTCTCTGAGGGATCATCTGTTCATCTTAATAACTCCAGACTCATTCTGAAGCAGTTTTGTTGTTTCACAGCAAAAATATAAATGCTGCTTTGTCACATTTGCTTGTTCCAGGACTTAAAAAAAGGATGTATGTAGTATAGTATCGTGTCAGAGAAATTTTACTTTATGATTATGAATTATATATTTGGAATATAAAAATATTGTGCACCAGTTTTAAACGTTTCATCTGTTTTTTTTGGTCTATGAATATGCATGAAATGATTCCATGAGATGAAATAAATTTTTATTTATTTTTTTTTTAATATCAAAAACACCATGTAGCTTGAAGCTGTTTAATTAACCAATCAGCAAAGAGATTTGGTCACTCCAAGGCCATCTACAGGCGTCCAATCACGTCTGCATTATTTTTGCTTCATTTGATTGTCTGGTCAGAGCATGCACCAATCAGAACTCACAAACCGCATCTGTAGCAAACTGCACATGCTCAAATATATTCATGTGGATTTGGCTGTTTGTTTTTTTTATTCCACAACGGTGGAGAAGAAACCGATTCTGTCGCAGATACGCTTACAAGGACGTTTACAAGACTGACTTCTGCTGGAGAGATGATGTATGCGGGCGGTGCAGTTGTGGCTACAGTGAAAGGAGACGTGTTGAATTGTGTTCGCTTTAGTAATTACATTCTTCCTTATTGTGTTCATTGAGTTGCTTCAGGTAGGACACCACTTGGATAAAAATGGTGTAAATATTTAAAAATGTGATTAGGTGATATGACAAAACCATACCCACTTTTCTTTTAATACATGATCTCTAGCCTGAGGTTTGAATGCAAAAGTCCAGCAGTATAACAGTCATATTGAACAAAGTGTCCTATTTATTTTATTTGTTTTATTTAAGCTTCAATAAAAACATGAAATTTGTACCATATATTCCTGGTACAGTGATTTGTTTGTTTCAATGATTCATTACGACGATCCAAAATTCACCAATAAAGCTCTGCATTAGGAGTCTGAAGGTGCACGTAATTGGCGCAGGTTCCTTTTTTGGACTCCGCGTCCTCGAGATGTTCCTCACCCTCAATTCCGGCACCATATTACGGAGCGAAGTCTATATCCGGGGATTGGTAAAGCTGCTTTGTGATGATTGTTGTTAAACATGCTACAGTAATCACACGTTAATTATGTTTCTCTCCGTCTGTTTAGCCTGAGGCAGAGTATATACATGAAAGCATTCGGTTATTATCAGTAACGCCGTGATCGTTTGTTCTTCTGTAAGAAACGGTCCTCGAGGGGCGCACTCTTTAATCTCCGAAGTATCTTCGAGGCATTTTATGAATATTGAAGCAGCGTCCTGCTGTTAGCGAACAGCTATGGATCTGTTTGAAAAACCGGGTGGAGGACGTGTGTCGGTCATGACCCGGGACACGTTTTGGAGATTTGCTTGATTAGTACGTGTGTAGATCAAGTTCAGTAGCAACTCTTGTGTACGCTGGTGTGTGTTGATGCAGAACCGCTCATTAGCACTACTGCAGTGCGTTTCGAACTTCATCTGCCCCACACACACACACACACACACACACACACACGGTAGCTCCGCAGTGTAAATAAGGGTCCTGAGAATAGTCAAATTTTTTCCCTTTTGTTTCTCCGTGCGGGTGGGGAGGTTGGTCTTTTGGTGGGTTTGTTTTCACTTGCGAGCCATATTAGGAAGAATATAGCCCTTGTAGGCGACATGTGGAAGAAGTTTTCATGATGTGGCTGTGCTGCACCACACAGAAGAATCTCACTGCAATTCTGATAGCATTCAGGCATCTCACTGTTTGGGACACGGTCTAAATAGTCCCCATTTCGAGGTTTTATATGTAATATAATCTATGATCGGTTTTATGAATTATGAACATTCAGTAATAAAGATGTTGGACTTCTGAATAGAAGGTCGTAAGTTTGGATCCCAGCACCACCAAGCTGCCACTGCTGGGCCCTTCAGCAAGACCCCTCCATCCCAACAGCCCAGTTGTGTAAACTTGTATGTCAAACGTATGTCATGCCAAACACCTCTGTGGAAGATTTGCTCAGTTTCAACCACGTTTGCACTTTATAACTTGCAGTCAATGATGAAATAAAGCACATGGTCAGAACAGCACCAGTTGCACGGCTCCCGATGTACACAGGACGGCGTCTTTTGCCACACTTACTTATGAAGGTCGGTGCTCCCTGTGACTGTGCATGCAGCCTTGTGCTGCCATCTATTGGCGTGTTTCAAAACTAGAGTCGAACCTTTTTGATACCACCTCGTAAGACTGATGGACGACTCTAGACTTCTGATGTTTTAATCTCCGTATAAACTCGACGCTTGCCGTTATATACGATCGTAATCTTATTACCGCATCTGGCCGCTGGCTATGATTTTGTGTGCGCAGGTTTTAAATGTCATACTCTGAGCTTGATAATTGGTCTAAAGCACTGAGCTTGAAGCCAGTGGACTTCACTGATAATAACGGTCACTTCATCTGTCAAGTCTTTTCCGCTGTTCTTTCTTCCTGTTTGCTCCCACTGATGAAACGGATGTGTCCATATCCAGTTAATCCTTATCACTGTACAGGACAGCTTTTTCTCAGCCCTGCAGCCACCAAGGCTTTCACTTGCCCCCCCCTATTTCCTTTTCTTTTCAGCCTTGGACTGTTCCTGATGGCAGGATCTGTTATTCAGCTTTCTGCCTCACACCGTGAGCGTCCGTGGTATTAATAACACTCTTGTGTGCCGCGATGGTTGTTTATCTCGCGTTCTTCAGCACTGGATCTGTCAGCATGGGGAAAGTATACCAGCAAAGAAAGCAAATGGGATTGCATGTTGTGCTAGGATTTATCCTTTCCAGAGCAATTTAGAGGTTTACAAGGTTTCATTTATTGTGAAACAGGCAGTAACAATACACTCGCTTTTTTGTCAAAAAAACAACAACAAAAAAATACAAATGGTTTTCAGGAATTCGGAAATGTGAGAAATTGTGTATGGGCATCTTCATGACGGCGAGTGGGCGTGGCCAGCTGGGAACGCACCTTCAAATCCACATCTAGTTGAGCAGAGCATTTATCGCAATGTGTTAAATGAAAATACATGTTCAAACATTTTAATCGTCAATGCATTAAAAAGATATTTAAATCCCCATTATGCTACTTTTTCTCTATACTGAATGCATTTGGGACAAATAACATCTAAATGTTGGTTTTGCTACCATTTCATGTTACACACATCAAATCAATTTGGGGTAAACTTATAAAGCATTAATATTTGTATCTCATATACATATTAAAATTACTGATGGAAATGGCAAATGTAATGCTATATTTAAATTTTTTTTTTTTCATCAAACTTTGCACATGTAATGGAAAATACAATTTTAATTTACAGAAATACACTTGTTTTTGAATATTTAATGTTAAATTGAATTTTGGGTCCATAGGAGTTTGTGAAATGTGTGTTTCATTCAAGCTGTGCAGCAACACTAGACGTTTGTACTAAAAATCTATCATTTGTTCCTTACTGGTAGAATGTATTATTGGTATCGCTTTTCACACCCGAACCTGTTTGCACAGGAGTTTAGTTTGACCTGGTTTTAATCCTGTGAACCAGAAACTCGTACAGAACAGAGAGCTGGTGGCTTTGGGTTCGCTTTATTCGAACTCAAAAGCAGATGTTGACATATGTGGAAGCTTTTCCCGAACGGCTTTACTTCCTGCTTCAGTACAATGGTGAGAACATGGATTGTGTGTTGTATGGAGACGTGATATCATCACATTATATGGAACCGAGACCACGTTTGTAATAAGAATAAGAAGCAGCGATGCGAAAAACATCAGCACAATGCCTTTGCCTTTGCCAATGCCACGATGCCAAAAAAGTTGTTTTTAACCTTCCAATGTGATATGATTTGGCAGTTTCTCTCATCACTTAGTTTTATATACAATCAGTTCCTCATCAGTCTTTCCTGTACCGGATGATGGACACTAGATATTTGTGTGTGTGTGTGTGTGTGTGTGTGTGTGTGTGTGTGTGTGTGTGTATAGATAGATAGATAGATAGATAGATAGATAGATAGATAGATAGATAGATAGATAGATAGATAGAAAATGTACATGTATGTAAGATATGTTTTACTTCTATAGCTGGACTGCAAGGCTCTTATGAAGGCCTTCTCTGAATCATTGATTTATTTTTAAATCTATTTTTATCCAGGAATGTGTACACATTGACTTCTCTTCATTTCATGCTGTTTCCTTCTATCCAGAGATTCTATCCAATCGGATTTCAACCGTCACATCACGTATGGCCATAAGGGCAGCACTGTGAGCACTGCATAAACTCTTACTTAAAGCAGTTGCTTTAACCAATCAGATTGCCATCCACCTATCATCCGAATACTAAAGCATTTCCATGTGCTTTGATTGGACGGTAGTCAGAGCTCACAAACCGCATCTGTAGCAAACTGTACAAACTCAAATCTATTCATATGGATTGAATAAAGTTTTTAATTCCACAATAACTGAAACGAAACTGGTTTGGTCGCAGATGCACTTACAAGAACGTTTACAACACGGACTGATCTCATGAGGCGAATATCGGTGCTTTTCCTAGAGATGATGTGGTGCAGCTGTGGCTACAGTGAAAGGAGACGTGTTTTATTGCGTTTCTTGATGACGTTTATTCTGTCTGTATGAGATTGCCGTCTGTAATGCAGCGCTCTGTTCTACTCTCTATAATATGGAGATTTTTTCTAGCCATGGTGTTCAAATGATGATGATATTAAATCTCCTGTGAATAAACAGTTACTGTTCTGGTATATATAATACTAGGAGTGTTAAAGGAATACACCTTCATCCTGTGCAGCACATCTGACTCATTACAAAGATCATCAGCGACTATATGACTGACCCGGGTTTCGCTTCTCAACTTGTCTGAGAACGTGTTGACACAATAGCCCGGAAATGTGTAAAAGTGCTGCCTCAGCCTTTTACCTGAAGTAAAGCCAGGTGAAGAGTTCAGACATGAGATGACGCGATGTTCGGTCTCATTCATGAGTTGCGAGTTCATCTGCTTTGATGACGAGTACCGGGCGTGGCGTCTTGTCAGACCCGAGAGCATTCCTCTCTGCTTACTTCTGCTCGCACATGGCTGTGTGTTTGCATCTCCATATCAGTCCTGAGTGGCCTGCATCTCTAAGGTTTCTGCATAGAGGTAGGAATGCAGCTAAAATGAAGATCTTATACGATGTAACCACTGATAAATGTTATGTATGTGTTTAGATCTGGTGTGTTTGCTGCCCATTTCTGGTTGTGCTGAACTACAGTGGCTGATCATGATGTACAGATGTTTGTATAAGCGTGTATAAAAAATGCTACCTGGTAGTGGGTGGATTTATTTATTAAGCAGCAAATTAACATTTTGTCCCTAAAGTTGATGTTAGAAACAGGAAAAATGTGCAAACGTAAGGATTTGACTGAGTTTGACAAATTGGGACGTCTAGACACCTGGGTCTGAGCTTCTCCTAGTCTGCAGTGGTCAGTATCTATCGGAAGTGCTCCAAGAAAGGAACAGTGGTGAACCGGCGACAGGGTCGTGGGCGGCCGAGGCAAATTGATGCACGTGGGGAGCAAGGGCTGGTCCGTACCAACATACAAGCTCCTGTATCTGTTAAATGCTCGAGGAAAAAATTAGGCATGTGGCCACGGGTGTCTTAAATTTTTTGCTTTATCCTGATTCTCCATGCCGTCATGTCGCACTGCAGTGGTGTGTATTTGTGTTTTGTGTGTTTGTGTGTTGCATACCAAAGCAAGCACATCCAATTTGTGCTCTAATAACCCTAGAAGATAAACAAGGGTGCATTGGGTCTCAGGAGTGTGTGTGTGTGTGTGTGTGTGTGTGTGTGTGTGTGTGTGTGTGTGTGTGTGTGTGTGTGTGTGTGTGTGTGTGATGGGCGATGTGGCTTTTCTGCCTCAAGGGAGAGCATTCCATCACTTCTCAAAGGAATGGACATGAGATCAGAATCTCTGAACGTACAGCACACCGTACTGTATATCGCCAAACACAAAATTACAGTGTGATAAGGAAAAGAACAGCACAGAAAATCTCCACCCTGCGTTTCAGCCATGATTGTCACAAAACCATGCGTTTTTCCGGTTTCATTCTTTGTGTAATACCCGATTGTTTTCTGGTTGTCGTGTCTGTAGTGTAACTGTAATGAAGTAGGCTGTGTTTTAGCACCATGAGAACAAATTTGGTCCAAATGTGGACAACTGTTTGTTTCATGCTACTCGAGTGGATGTATTTACTGAAATGCTAGAGCCACTCCATTACTCGTGTAGTCCTTGCCCTTTTAAATTTTGACTGCACTTATGCTAATCAGCAGGATTAGAAACTCTACCAAGACACGGCTCCTGATTTCCCCAAAGGTTTAGGGCATGGAGGGGAAAAAAATCTAACCAGAGGAGGACTAGCTTACGATGAGGTCTGTCCTGAAATGTAACTAGCAAACAAAAAAAACAGTTTGTCCCTAATAAGCGAGCCAGTGGTGACTCGTAAGGAAAATCTTACTGAGGTTGCATGAGGAAGAAACCTTGAGAGGAACCAGGTTCAAAAGGGAACCTGTCTTCATCCTCAACATCCATTCATTTCAGGTCTTTCATTGTTTAGGTGTAGTGTTCAGGTCATGGGCGGAGACCATTGATATCAAAACATTTCAAGACTGGTTTTGTTTACAAGAAAATCACCTTCAAAGCAGTCCTCTTGCACAGCAATACAGAGCCCCCAGCGTTCCTGCCACTTCTGGAATGTGTCCTGGGAGTCCGCTCTTTCGGAGCGTGTCAAGAACCTTCTGCGATTCGCGTCGGATCTCCGCAACAGGGTTAAACTTCCTCTTTGGGAAGAGGGCGAAATCCGCAGGAGCCAAATCTGGCTAATGGGTGGGTGCGGAAGTGAGATGCGAACAGCCCATTTTCGGGGGGTTGAGTTTGTCGAAGGTCTTCGTGATCTCTCGCAGTCCTCCGGTGATGTTCTTCCTCTCTTGAAGCGTGCATGCCTTTTGAACGACACAGCGATGCTGCTGCGAATGTCCCAATGCCAGATTTGCCCAGTTTCGCCCAGAATTACTGGTTCGCTCTTTTGTTCTGATTTGCTGTTCATTAGTTTTGAAACTTTTGGATACCACATCGTATTAATTTCAGTCTAAATCTATCCTTTATGGATCTTTCAGCTTTATTCATGTGGGAGAATTGATGACCTTGAAGCCACGGTTACTAAGTGGGCAGGGTTTGCTTAAACCCTAATTAGTCTGGAATGTAATGATGATGTAATTAATGAGCACAGAAATGACCTCAATTTGCTAACCTTTTTTTCCCCTATGTTCCTGAACAGAATATGACCGACACCTAGCGTACAGTAAAGGCATGGCGACGGCGTACCTGGAGCCCAGCCTGAGTCACGGCGTGGGCGGAGGGGTCAAGTCTCGTCTTAGCGGGGGAACCGAGCGCTCCGGACCTGCTCCCGATCGCGTCCTCAAGGTCATCCACCACTTTGAGAGCAAGAGCGAACACAGCACATGGTGCAGCAACATCCGTCACGGAGACGCCACCGATGTGCGGGTAAGAGAGTGGCATCTTGAACGCCAGTGTTCTCTATATTCCTAGGCAGGAACACAGGTTCCAAACCAGCTGCTGAGCCTCACTGTTAGTTTGGATTTTCGACATAATAGATCCCATGATTTTAACAGTATTTAAGTCACGGTTCTGTTTAATGTTGGTGCGGTTGCGGCTAAGAAATGCAAAATATTAAATTGCTAGCTTTTTTTTTTTTTTTATTATTAACGCAGTTTATGATTAACGTTCGTAAACATCGACAGTTTTCATTTTTAAAACAATTTTAAATAAAATGCCTGCATGGTTTAAAAAGAAAATTAATCTAATTAATCTAATACACATTACTATATTAATTAAATGGAGTAATCGATCAAAATGGAACAAATTGTGTGTGCGTGCGTGTGTGTGTGTGTGTATATGCCGTATTTTTCCGCGTATAAGACAATACTTTTTTCTAAAATCATTAGACAAAAAATGTAGGGTTGTCTTACACACAGAAGTAATCTGAGGAGAGAACCACGCCCATACCATGTTTTTGCAAACAGGCTTCATCCAATCACAAGCCTTATGTAACTGGCTTTATCTGATGCTGAACAAACCAATTAGAACACAACCTGGTGGAGTTGGAGCGCATGTAGGCAGCACGCAGGTGCGACAGTGTAGGTAATGTCGTCAAGTGTGATGCAGAATACAGTGTAGTACTGGTATGTAAACTTTAATTTCATTTTGGGGTGGAAAAGTTTGAGTCGTCTTATACATGGGGCGTCGTCTTCTTCTTTCGGCTTCTCCCTATTAGGGGTCGCCACAGTGGATCATCTGTCTCCATACCCCCCTGTCCTCTACATCTGCCTCTTTCAACCCAACCCACCTTCATGTCTTCCTTCAACACTTCTATAAACCTCCTCTTTTCCTCCTTCCTGGTGGCTTCATATTCGGCACATGTTTTACGCTGGATGTCCTTCATAACACAACTATTTCATAACCAATCACAACCCTCCCCATTTATCCGGGCTTGGGACCGGCACAAAGTGTACACTGACTTGTGCAACCCTAATGGCTGGGTTACATGGGGGCGTCTTATACACGGAGAAATACGGTGTGTGTGTGTGTGTGTGTGTGTGTGTGTCTTTTTATATTAAATTGTCAGGATTTTCTCCTTTTAAGAGACAGTAGGGCATGGTAAAGAATGGAGTTGGAATTGCACTGAATGGTAGCTCAGTGGTTGAGTTGTTAATCTTTAAAATCCAAAGGGTGTGAGTTTAAATCCCAGCCACACCAAACCAAGATGCCACACTGGGCTCCTGGGCTCCTGGGCAAGGAACTTAACCCCATAGCTGCTCAGTGGTGAACCGGCGACAGGGTCGTGGGCGGCCGAGGCTCATTGATGCACTTAAGGTGCGAAGGCTGGTCCGTGTGGTCTGATCCAACATACGAGCTCCTGTAGCTTAAACTGCTGAAGAAGTAATGCTCGATGGGTCTGTTTTAGCAGCAAAAGGAGGACAGACACGATATCAGGCAGGTGGTCATAATGTTCTGCCTGGTTGGTGTATAATGGAATGGAATTCAATATGATTGTGGGGAACAGAATGAAATTGTATGATCCGGAAAAGAATGAAGCGGAGTGGAATATTTCAGCGTCTATACGGTGTGAAATGCCGAAAGGTCTGTGGAACTGAGCCTTATTGGACATGAATTATTCACCGTAGTCAATAAGTTCTCCTCCTCGGTGTAGTCCTCCTCATTTTCCCACATGCAGTCAGTCTGTCACATGCCTAAGCCGTTTCATAGATTCATGTTCAACACGGGTGAAGTTCTTTTCAAGGTTTAAAATTTGCTAATTTCACTCTAAGGTGATGGGATTTGTGCGCTCTGCTCTGAACGTCGAGCCTCTCCAGGTTCTGGCATGTGGCAGGGCTTTTTTGAAGCTCTAATCGCTTGAACTTTTTTCCCAAAAAGTCTTCGGCTCCTCCGTAAATCCTGGGATCTGAAGGGTTAAATTCATTAGCCACTCTGTTTCCTGGCTCTGTAAAAAGCAAGTCAAGTCTGTTTTTGGAGCAGATGCTCTATTGATCAGCAGGCTTCCCATCCGCCGGGCGGATTAACATCTTGTTCTTCTTACTGTGACGGTCCCTGGTGGATTCTCGCATGTCTTTGATTTGTCCGAGCTTCAATCGGCGCGCGTGTAATCGTGCACTGACGCGTCCACGCAGCCTGTAGTGTTTATCACCTGAGATCCTCTTATTGCAGTGTTCTATTAGCCTTCATGTGAAATTAGTAGTCTGGAGGCTTTGCTGTAGGGAGTTATTAACAGGAAATGAAGGTGAATACGCAGGTTCCTGTAGTCAAGATTGTCTGAAAGATCTCCTCTCACGTTGCCTTTTAATGTATATGCTTATTTGCAGCCTTCAAATGCTAAGTTCACAGTGTGGCATAGTTATTAATCAGGTTGGAACATGATTAGTTGTGTGTCTGTCTGTGTGTGTGTGTGTGTGTGTGTGTGATTGCTTTGGCCTTAGCTGCATGTATTTTAATTCCTTATGTAATGCTTAGTAGGGGTGTAATGGTACATGTATTCGTACCGCAATTTTTTCAAGCTTTCGGTTTGTTACACATGTGTCCCGAATGCAATCCTTTTCATATGTGGAATTTATTATTATTATTATTATTTATAAACTTTAAATGGCAGGAATTTAAAAAAGAAACTAGTTAGTGCATTAACGCGCTAAGGAATCAATAGGGCTCACAATAGCCCTAACCAGTAAGTGGCTAGCGGCTCACGCTAGCGCTATGGATTATAGATTCAAGAATTTCTATTTGTTGTTTTTTTTTGTTTTGTTTTTTTACAAACATAATTATATGCAGGATACAACTTGCAGTGAAATGTAAAATAAGTAAAGCGAAAAAATCTTGAATCCATAGTGCTAATGTTAGCCGCTAGCCACTTCCTGGATAGCGGCTAACGGTAGCACTGCTGATTTTTTAGCGTTTTATGTCCAGCCTCTTGACAGGAGAAAATTCTGACAATTCGACTCGAGGGAGTAAATGAATGAAGGATGGAAGGAAGGAAGATATTTGTTAAAGGATGCTGAAATAATTAGAACAGTTAAGTAGATCATATCTTTAGAAAATTTAATATTAAATGTAACACACACACACACTTATATACACATCTGTATTACCCAAATGTGTCTAACAAATGTAAACTATTTAATAAAAAAAAATTCTATTTATGTCGATGTCCTAGGGGGTCGCCAAAAAGCATCGAGATAACCGATGATCGAGATAAACGAAAATCAAAATGGCGGCAGTATATTAACGTGCTTGAAATTTCTTTATGTACATGATGTGCGTTAATAAATGAGAATGTGCATGCACGTGTTTTTGGAGGGTTTTTTTAACACAACAGCGTTGCCGCGATTTGTTTGATGAAGGCATGCTATAAAAATACATACAGTACATGTTTATCTGTCAGGGATCCACCTGCTACGCCCCCTTCGGCGCCCCCTTCGGCTTGTCAGGTGCTTTCTCGGCCGCTTTCTCTGAAGCTCCCGGCTTCAATCACATACATATGGTGCTCGTTTATCATCATCACCAGCTCCTATTTAAACTTCCACACTCTCACTGTCCGTTATTGTTGGTATATGTTGGTTCACGGCGGTCGTTGTTATTGCTCATGTGTATCCCGGTACGTGCCTTCCCACCGGCACTCTCTCAACGGCTGCGCTTTTCTTCCCAAAGCGCACCGCGGATTCCCCCCCGATCCTGCCAGTGTTCATTCTATGCTTTTGCTGCTCATCCCACGTTCCGTGCCGCGCTCCTACCAAGCTTTCGCCTCCCGTTTATCGCATAACATTTAACAACAAAAGGCATATGTGCACTAACTAACAGCAGAGATTCACCAGTATACAATACAACACCTGTAACATCTGTAAGGTTAGATTTTTCCGCCACTTTCGCGAGTTCTTCTGCGGCTGCACAGTGCCGATCGAGATAACCGTTAAATGGCAAATTTTTCCCCCCTTGTGCTCGAGGTATCAGGGTTCGGCGACATAAAAAAGTCGACATAACCGATAAAAAATGCTTAGACAAAGCTAGAATTTGGCGGTTCCACTTCAAAAACGTCGACTTAATAGGGTTGTCGAGGTAACCGAGGGCGAGATAAGTGAGTTCCACTGTATTTAATTTTATTTAACCAATGTAATTTGGGCCAATTTAATTGATTACTCAATTTAATCAATATAATAAAAACGTAAAATAATATTTTATATATTACTTAACCAAGCAGGCATTTCACCAACTGTTAAAATGTTGATCACAAACCAACCAATCGAACCCAATCTGAACTGAACAATGACTTGAAAATTGTGGTACGAACAGAACCGTGAATTTTGTGAACCGTTACACCTCTAATGGTTAGTGATTTCTTACACAGTAGTGACCAGCATAGATTTATCCATGTATAGATAGATGGATAGACAGATATTTAAATGGGTTTTGCAGAATATTAAATTGTGACTTTACGCTTTACTTAGTCTTCTGAAAGTAAAAACCTCACAGATGAAAGTGTGGATTAAACAGTTAAGATGTGAGCCACGTATGTGATTTTCAGAAATGACTGTGAATTCTCCCTCAGGCAATATGGAAGTTGATGAAGTTGAAGTTGATGAATTTGTTGCTTAATGGTTGGGGTTCTATATGGTAACAGTGTATGTTTTATAGTTACTTGATTAAATTGTCCGTCCAGGTTGTCTCCAAGATGTCTCAGCACTGTTCAGAATTCACAACACAGTCTCGTTGCAAGTGTGTCAGAGTAAAATGGAGCTTTAGTTTTGAAGGCTAATTGTTTTGGGTTTTTTTTCCCTAATGAAGCTGGAACTGATCAAACATTATTGATTTATTCCTATTTTCAGTAGGAAATGATCACATGCTGTTTTCAAGTGCAAAACTGAACACGATAATGATGAAATATTTAATATCGATATTATGTAGAATGTCCGGATATTGCAATCGGATCGAAAAATGCAGAAACTGATGCAGACAAATGAAACACACTTCAAAATGTATGCGCCTAATGCTTTAGTAAACTTCCTAATTAGGCTAATGTGTAATGATTAGCACACACACACACAATTCCACAGAGACATAAGACATTAACCTACCACTGACTAGTAATACTCGAACACAAAATCCTGCCAAAGCCTTGCTTGATCATTCATTCATGTAATTGGAAAAAAACTGCAGTTTCGATTATATATGTAGCTTTGCTGAGATCATCTATCTTCTAATATTTTTTGGATTAATGCTCATATTTCTGTCTACTTTTTATTAAATCACTTTCCTGCTTTCTTTCTTGCTTTCTTTCTCTGTCTGTCTGTCTATAGGATCTACAAAGTATTATAAAATCTCAATGCATTAAACTACAGTCGGGTACAGAACATTTGATGGAACAGTTCAGAGATTTTTTTTGTATTGGATGGATGGATGGATGGATTGATGGATAGATAGATAAAAAGGAGATCATGATGCGACTCTATTTTTTAACCACCACCATTATTACTGTAACACAATTTTAATATGTAAACGTTACTGAAGTCGTCTCGGAGGAGCTTCATTCCGCTTTTTCATACATTTTTGCAGTGTCTGTCTTCACCCCGAGTATTTTTTTCAGTCGTCTGCCGCATGCAAATGTATTCCCTTCAAATAGTAAACCTATTTCTAAAAATGCAAAGCAGATTGATTTACAGCTTTATTGACAAACACTTTTTTTATGTGATTGATTTCTTCCCTTTCTATGTATCAAGTCCTGTACTTTTCTCTGAATTTCTCAGGGTGCGAGAAATGAACAACTAATCTCCATATTTTCAGCTCTTGATTTGATCTGTATGTAAGGTTTACTAGAGCATTTTACTGTTGTTTATTTAGAATTCAGACATCCTTTTCCTCACTTTTAGTGGAGAGTCTGGCTCCTCTGAGATGTTCCGGGGTGAAAATGGGACATGGTGGGGCCCTGAGGGTCCGCCTTGGTAAAAAAAAAAGCTCCATGAATATGTCATGGTGTGGAGCATTTGGTCTGAGCTGTCAGTGTAGATAGAGCTCATGTGTGATTTTCAGGGCTTTGGATTTCCTGTAAGAGAGCTCCAGAGTCACGTGAAAAAGAGCAGCATGTTTTCTCCCGCTGTCTCCTCTGACATGAAGGTTGAAGATGCTCAAAACGTGATACTGTTCAACCCTCAGAGCCTTTATAATGCCTGTCAGGGTTCCAGTCCATACAGCGAGTGTGATTTACTTGTGGATTATCTTCGAGCCTGGCCTAGTGACCGGTCGCTCTAGCGTGTAATGCAGTCTGGAAGGGGGCAGGGTGGAGACGCCATGGGCTTATTGGAGCACCAGAGTGTTTTTGTGTGTGTGTGTGTGTGTGTGTGTGTGTGTCAGCCGGTTGGCCCCAGAGCTCAGCTTCAGCATGGGTGAGATCATCTTACATGACGTCGCCCACGTCTCTGTGTGAGAGCAGAGGTATTTCCAGTCCATCAGTGGTGTTTGGTGGTTTCAGTAGTTTGTATATTGTATATATTGTATTGAGTAAAAACTCCATTAGATGGTATGAAGAAGAAACCTTGCGAGGAACCAGACTCCAAAGGAAACCCATCTTGGGTTTGAACGCTTAAATGCAGAACTTTTAATGCAAACTGTGGCCATTGTAGTAGACTGTTGATATTAATTCAGTCCAAATCCATCCACAAAGTTCTTGATCTGCTCGGGAGCTTCATGGCTCTTTAGGGCTGTTCATGCTCTGATTGGTCTTCAATCGAAGAGAACTCCCATCTAGAGGTAGGGGGTCAGGATGAATCAGCCAGATCTGAGTAAAATGAGGTGTCAACCACACATCGATATTTCACAGCATTAAATGAGACCATGCTGACTGTCTAAATCAGGGGATCCCCAAACTATGGCCTCTACACTTGAAACAGCCCTCTGAACAATGCCAGAGAAATATATTAAAATTTAAATTTGAAATGTTTTACTCATCTCATATCTGTATTTGATAATAAAAGAAGGCTTTCAAACTAAAATGCCCCTTAGTTATTAATAGAGGTCGAGGCACTGATAGTTAATCACTGGAACTATCAGCTGTCAACAAAAACCCATACCCATAGTTTTTCCGGCTTCCAGTCGGCTGTCATTAGGAGAGCGGCCTATAGGGGCGAATCTTGAACGTTACGTACCGTCTGTTTTTACGAATGAGCCTGCGAGCTGCACAGAGAGCGCTATAGTATATTTATTGATTATATTATACATTATTGAATATATTCATTTTGCACATTATCATGATTCAATACTTTGTTTTTTGGGGGTTTTTTTGTAATAAAGTTCAGTACTATTTTACATGGAGTGTTATTTTGTTTTGTTTTTGTATCCAGTATACATGTTAAAAACTATCGGTTGTTTAATCGGTTAAACGGCTAACTTTATGCATAAGTAAAGGCTACACAAAATACACACACACACACACACACACACACACACACACAGACACACACACACACCTAAATTGATGTGTATATGCAACTCATTTATTTGACTTCAGCTTGCAAAGTAAATGACGTGTTTTACAACCTTATCACTTTTCTGGGTTTTTGTGTGTGTTTTTCCCCTTTTATTATGAATGATCTTATAAATGGCTAAAATACCAGAGAAAAGAACTGCACTATAAACCTCCAATTCTACAATCGCACATGTTTCTTGCATGTGTTTTCCAGATATTCATCTAATTAGGATTTTTGTAGCCTAGTGTTGGCTTATGCAAAAATAAATAAATAAATGAGGCACTTAAAAAGCGTGTTCTGTTTTTTTATACCGCCTTCAAAAGTAATTGTGTGTGTGTGTGTGTGTGTGTGTGTGTGTGTGTGTTTTGCTCCACAGGGGATCATACAGAAGATTGTGGACATCCACAAGGTGAAATGTGTGTCCTGTTTCGGCCTCCGCCTCAGCCACATCCAATCAGGCGATGTCCACTGGCTCCACCCCGACATGGGCGTGTCCCATGTGAGGGAGAAGTACGAGCAGAACCGGCCGCAGGACGAGTGGAGGTAAACCACATCTCCCGTCTTTTCTCGTGCCGTCCGTAACACCTGGCAGGGAAATCAATCTCCGGCCGATCGTTTGTTTTGGAAATGCTACATTTGAATAGGGTTTAGCGTCAGCGTTCTTCTGTCCAACGACACTCAAAATGGAGGGAATTTGCTAGCCGACCAGATACGGAGAATTCAAACAAGTAGCCTTGTTTGTTAGCAAGTTAGATAGGTAGTGAATTTGCCTACTGGTTTTGTTCATTTCATAATGCAAGCTCAGTGATCTAGACCATTTATATACTATAGAGCAGAGATGCCCAAACGACGGCCCACCACCCAAATCGTGGGGGCAAATAAAAACGCTGATCTTCCTTTCTAATGCAACATTTCACGTAACTTTTTTAGTTTCACTGCTAAGATTCAGAAACGTTGGCAGGACCTTCCTCTGTGAGCAGACTTTCATTCTGGTGAAGCATAAACCGAGATACAAACGAACAGTTTCTCATCTAAATGATATCCTGAGTGTTTCAGGAAATAATAATAATAAGGTCATGTGGCTGTATTGCTAATCGGTGGGAAAGCTGTTTCAGGCATTGAACCCTATATTGTTCTGAAACAGGTTGTTTTTAGGTTTCATTGTGCTACAAATTTAACTGAACTAGGAAACGTAAACTGCATAAGTTTGGCATTTATTTGTAGAGCACTTTTAAAAATAGACATGGCGATAAAGCGGTTATAAAATAACGTATACGTTTGCACCTATAAGTTTAAGGTCCTTGTAATTGTAAGTTTATCCGTAATGAGTTGTGGTGAGGCAAAGAAAAACTCCCTGAGACTTCACGAGGACGAAAGCTTGAGAGGAACCAGATTTAAAAGGGAACCCATCCTCATCTGGGTGGCACTGAGTGCAAGCCTGCAACTGCAAACTGTGGCTCTGAGACATTGAAACAGGCTTTTGATATTAATTCCAATCCAAATCCATCCTCGAATTTATTTGAGTTTCTCAGTAACTTTTTTTAACGGTTACAACACAGAGAATGTTGTTGCACCGAAAGCAGAGGCGCTGCCCAATTTTAACGCGCATCATTTGTAAGCTGAACGTGTTTAACATTTTAAAATCCCCTCCTCAGTAAATCCCTGATTTATGTTGTTTTGTTAAAGCGATTATAAATCTAAGAAATCGGAGCCTGATAAATTCTCCGCTAGCCTGCCAACGAAACTTGTCTAAATATCTGTGATGATTCGCTGCTTCCGAGACTGAGCTCCTCTCCACAGTTCTACAGATCTAATTGCCTGTAACCACAACAGTTATCTTTTGTCGACTTGGAAATGTGTCCGCTTCAATAGTCTGTATAAGGAATTTTCCATCTCTGATCAGTACAACGCAACACATTAGCAAACAAATCACTCTAGGGGTTTGGGTTTGTGTGTATGTGCATGTCCCCGCTAAGATGAGTAGCGGTCTTCCCTCGTCGTCATGGAGATTTAGCCGGCAGTTGTGGCACTGCGGCAAACAGACTTGTAACAAAATAGTATGTGTGTCTGTGAAATGGAACATTGAGTGTAACTACTGTATGTGTTTACAGCACCTGCGCTAACAGCATTGCCATTGTAGAGCACTGAATAATAATCAGCACTTAAACTGCCACCGGACCGAGCGGACGGCGTGTCCTCTTGCCGTTAGGTCACGTCCTACACGCGCCACCTCACAGATGGCATTTTGTACATGGTCTTCTAACTCTCAACTACTTCAGACAATGTGCCATTACTGCTCCACATCCCATTCAGGCTCTTGCTTGCCAGCTGTAGCTTCTTTTCATTCACCTCAAAATCGGCCTTAAACTCTTTGTTAGCTTTACCGTACATCAGAGTCACAGGGTCAAAGGAAACAAAAAGAGACGGCTCGTCCCAGTCTTTTAATCACGCGCCGTTTCATTTCCACGCCACTCGACCCTCAGCTTTGTCCTCACGTTCTTTGTTTGATGGTCCACCTCCTTTATCGGGTTGTTAAATAAGACGAGGAGACGTCTGGCAATCACGGAGGCCGTTGTTGGCGCCCAAACGAACACGAGCCCATGACAGAAAATTAGGTGGAAGAAAACTTTCATGTGCGTAGTGATGCCCACCTTTAAACTTATGTCATTGTGTTCTCCAGCATGTCCTCTTTTGCTTTCACTAATAGGAAGTAGGGTTGCAAAATTACTGGGATTTTCAAGACTGGAAACTTTCCATGGGAATTAACAAGGATAAACTGGGAATTTACTAAATTGCAGGTGAGCCGATAACGGAGAACTTAAATGTAGTTGAAGAAAAAAAAAAGATCTTGCTGAATAATTTTGGTTACAATTTCAGTGATTTCACCAAATTTCTATTCACTTCCCATAAATTCATTGTCAATTTCTAGCTTGTTATATTTCCAAAACTCCCCAGATGAAGTTCCCGTGGAAAGTTTCCCGAAATTTTTCTGCCCCTTTGCAACCCTAATAGGAACATGATTTTTCCACCTCCTGAGAAAATGTAATCAACAGCAACTCATCTTTTTCGATCTGCCATTTATTTCCTCATTGTTATGACTAGGTTGTTTTCAATTTGTCTGGGATTTGATGTCTGGCAAATTCTGTTTAACACGTTAATTCCGTGTATGATTCTGGAAAAAGTCTTCAACCATAACACACCATGTATTTCGGTCACGTTTCCTGAACTAGCAGAGTGATACGTGTAGTATTGCTCGGGACTGGAGTTTCATTAGTTTGGTTGGGTTGGAGCACTCGAATTATGAGGATGGATTTGGACTGCAATTAATATCAACCATCTGCTACAGTGGCTCATGACCACAGGTTGGATCACTGAACTCAACAATGATGGAACTGTAATGAATGAACATTCGGTTATGAGGATGGGTTCCCTTTTGGGTCTGGTTCCTTTCAAGGTTTCTTCATCTTGATTCTTCAGGGAGTTATTCCTTGCCACAGTAGCCAATGGACCACTCATTAGGGAACTTGTAAATTGATATTTTATAACCTCTTTATCTCTGTAAAGCTGCTTTGGATACTTTGCATTGTCCATTGTTCAAAGCGCAGTTTCACTAAACTGATTTGCAGAGACGATTGTTTCCTGGTTTAGATCCTGCCAAACGTGTGTACACATGCAGTATGGTGTACCACAAGGTTCTGATGTAGGCCCTGTTTTAATTTCCATTGATGACATCGATGCTTTGATTCTGTGCTGAGAGGCAGCACGAATTAACGATCGTCGGATCGTCTAATTAATGTGTTCTCCTAACCGAAATAAAACCGAAATACTAACGTTTTCCCGCTACACATTTATTGCTGCTTTGTTTTAAATAGAAAACATGTTTTTGTCAGTGAAGGCCCCAGAGGTTAGGTCATTAAAAAAAAAAAAAAAAAGGAGGTGGAAGAACATAAAAGCGCCGACGATGAATTAGTGCTGACACACAATGCATGTTGGAGGAACCAAACCCTCAGGGCAACATGTGTCGAACTCCAGCTTGCTGTCTGAGCATGTCGACCAGGTGAGCTCATCCTCCAGTAGTCTGCGGTCACACTGGCATGCAGGAGAACATCTGCACCACCGCATGCACTGCTCAGTTTTCCCGAGGTCTTGCTGGGTCTTTGTGTTGTCTTTGTACAGTTGTGGGGGGAAAGTGTACCACCTAAGCTCAAGACCTTGTGAGGGGGTGGGAATGATGTCATCTCCAAACCACAATGCTCTGTAATCTCAAAGGAACCTGAGGAGCCTCTAGCCTTCCTTACTTCTAGTCCCCATAGTCTTAAGTGCTTTCCTGATAATAGTCCCAAAATGGACACTTATTTTTATGATGTCCCCAGATTATGAAGGCACCCAGGGATGATTACATCACCTCATGTCCTATCAGGTTTCAACCTCAATCTTAGTGTGGTATTAAAGCTTTATGTTTGAGCTCCTTTCTCCTACACCACAGTAATTCTCCCAACAGTTATTTTTTTTTATTACAATTAAAGCCTGAGCGGTCGTCCTTTTCATCTGTTTGTGGTTACAATTCATCACTTTTCATCATATCACATTTCATCACATTACATTTATCACTTCCAGGCATCGTTGCTACACGTTCAGTTCCTTCACTTTTTCTTGAAGGTAACAATACACAGTCTTTCTGCTGAGAAATCATTGAAGTCCTCTTTAATTTATTTATTTATTTATTTATTTATTTATGTATGTATTATTATTTTAAATAAAATATAAATTATATACAGTTTAGTGCAATTTTACATCTACTCTTCATTTTAACTCGCTGTCCGTGATGAAATTGCAGACGTGGCACCAGTTGCACAGCTCCCGATGTACACTGGACAATATCTTTTTGGCACGCTGACTTATGAAGGTCGGTGCTCCCTGTGACTGTGCGTGCAGCTCTGTGCTGCCATCTGTTGGAGTGTTACAAAACTAGATTCTAAACTTTTGCTAAAACAGTTTCTAGTAGGACTTTTTGGGGGCGTTTAGCGGGTTTACCGGTGTGTGGAATCTCAGGATTGTCACAAGGGCAGAGGGAGCACCAGTGTGCACTAATCACCGAGCTCGCTGCCAAAAAGGGATCACTTCTAATGGATTACACTGCCAAAGAGCTAAGTCCGAATGAACACTCATACATATTTACTCATGAACAAGCCTTCGTTACACACACCTTCTGACTGAGTCGCTCTTGCACGAGTACACTCGTTTTTGCTGACACAGAATAGGTAAGCAGAGCCAGAACGTCTCCTCTCGTCTGACGTACATTACCGGGCTTAGGGAGAGTAATGACTGGAAAACTTTCAGCATAACACACACACTCTCTCTCAGACGTGTTGTCCTGCAGTAGCTAACCAGATTCGATTCTGATTCACGTTCTCTCAGCACCGCTGTTGCTACGTTGAATATGACGCTTTACAACGCTACGGAGACAGAGACGTGTCCTGAGTGTCACAGAGAATACAGATTAAAATGGCAGAGGTAGAGCTGTAACTTCCTGCACACACAACAGGAAAAGAACCTCTGGTTTTATTTTTTTCTGCAATACAAAGGCGTGTTTGTGAAAGGGGCTTGTGTTAGAAGTCAGAAGACATTTAAGTAAATTGATGATTTGTTTTCTGTCTAAAACAACGAAATAACTATTTAACATTAAAATGCATTGCATCAAATTTTTGTATTGCATTGTGTTGAATCGAACCCTATTACATCAGTAGCTGCTTCATATGTATCTTTTATGTATCCTTCCGTTGGCTATATTACAGGATGAATGATATGAGAAGAAGGAAGTGGAGTTTCTTTCGGTTACATACATTATATGGACGCACACTCGTGGTGTGCAATTGCTGTAGTTCAGAGAAGAGTTTAAAATGCATAGTAATCAATATCAAAGGAATGCTGTTGCCTTGCGATTCTTTTTGCTGTAAAGCACACATACTAGTTATCAGAGAGCACAGTGTTTTAAGGGGATCATGGCCTGAGGAAAGAAGCTGTGCAGATGACCCTAAGTTGATAGTTTTTAGTTCTTATTTACATTCTTTGGTTATGCACGGAAGAAAAACACTAGGCGAGAGAATGACAGGGTGTCATTATGCTCTTGCAGTTCACACAGAGAAGAACCAGGTAATCTGATGACTGAAGTACTGGTTAGTGTGTTGAATGAGAACATGGGTTCAAATGGCATTAAACACTCTGATCATGCTTCTGCTATGCTTTGGTAACTTTTTTGCATATATTTAACATATAAACCCCCTCAAAAAATAGATTCGATTTTGGCTTTCCAGAGACAGAGACTTCCCTACACCAGCCTAGGGTTATATAATTATTCACTCCTCCACATTGTTATTTGTGGCTGCGAGAGGGGTCACAGGCTAATCTGAGTCATGAGAAACCAGGAGGCTCTGCTGAGGTCATCATTAACAATTTAGTTGAGCAGCTGTAGTAGAAAAGTCCTCACAAACAGCTGGTTTGGGTGTTGGGTGAGTGTGTTATAGAGAAGCAAGCCAGGAAATGGATCTTCGCCACTTGCCCGTGTCTACAGGATGTTTCAATTATACTGGGTTAGAGGTCAACCAATAGTGGATTTTATAGATAGGTTGGAACGTATTTGCCAACTTTAGTTTTTCATATGGATGCTGAATTAAAAAAAAAAAAAGGAAGATCTTTTACTATTATCTATTAGTTCTAATAAAAAATATAAAGTGAAATAAGACACGCATTCTAACTGAAACCAAAAGAAAAGTGTAAACTAAAAATTGTCATCTCCAGAAGGAACAAAACAAAACAAAAAAGGCACTTCAAATAAACAGCACGTGATGTCAGTGATTCGCCTCTAGAGGCCGCTCCCGTACAACGCAACCCGGAAAAACTATCGATATGGATCTTCCAATAGTTCCAGCAATAAACTATCGTTAAACTATCAGAGAGACTGATGAATCAGTCGACCTCTAGTTAACAGTAATTTGTTCATTAGACTTTTCAAACCGTGAAAAATCTAGGGTATTGGTGGTAAAACCCCTTTAAATCGTTCCTTATGTTGTTGTTTTTTAAAGGGTTGCTGAAAGAATGCCTCATGTTGCAGCATTTTAAAGAGACAAGCTTTCTAGAGATGCTTTGCATTATTGATTTGTTTGTCTGTCTTTCACAATACAAGTCGCCGGTGTCAATCTGATGACGCACTCTGCCTTGAATTCCTCTCAGCACTGCACTTTTTCACCATTCTCCCTGTCCCTTTTTCAGGTACGAGCTGCGGATCCGCTACCTGCCGAAGGGCTTCCTGAACCAGTTTACTGAAGACAAACCGACACTGAATTTCTTTTACCAGCAGGTGGGTCAACGCAGAGACAGTGGACTTGTTCAGCAATATTTAATTTCATTTTTATTTCTATAGCACTTTTAACAATGGTCATGGTGTCAAAGCAGCTTCACAGAGATAAAGTTGTATAAAAGGATGTAAAACTTTAGCGCCTATATGTTTGTCCCTAATGAGTGAGCCAGCGGTGACTGTGGCGAGGGAAAAACTCCCCGAAACTTCATGAGGAACAAACCTTGAGAGAAACCAGACTCCAAAGGGAACCTCATCCTCATCTCTGAATGTCCATTCGTTACAGTTCCATCATTGTTGCGGTTCAGTGATTGGAATGCAACACTGTTCATGCAACCTGTGGTCCTGAACCACTGTAGTAGACTTGATAGAGTAAGAAGATTCTCCAGCGAGAAGATTCTAAAAGCTTTTTTTCTTTAGCTGTTTTTTTCTCCTGTAAATGATCCAGTGGTTTAATGGTGCTGATTTAGAAACAAGAATCATGACATGTTCCACTTTCTACTTTCATCTCCAGTATTAAACATAAACGAGATGGATAAGTGCATCAAAGACTTTTGTACTGGTGATTACAACTAAACAAATGACAGCAATGTTTTTAATAGGTGCATTCAAAAGACAATATGTATAAGTGTTGTGTTTGTGCTGATATGACTGATAAGAATATCATCACCCAGCTCAATTCTGAGCCTAATGTTTGTCCACAATATTATAATCATACTGCAATAAAATACTGCAGTTTTAGAGAAAAGAAAAGAAAAAGAAAAATCAATCTAGTAGCATGAAAGAATCACGTCGTGGCACCCTGAAGCCAAATCAAATCCAGTCACAAGGTCTCTAGAGATTCCCGCTGCTAAAGAAAACGTGGGCTGGTTTTCAAAAAGCAAGCTTTTCCTCACCAAAAAAAAAAAAAAAGGCTTAGCAGTGGGTGTGTGAGAGCCCTGCGGTTACGTGGTGTAAGAACTGTGCCAGGACTGTGGATGGTGCTGATCCACCGTGCGAGTGGATTTACACTGAGCGATTTAAGATTATGTGGATGAACAGGCATGAAATTCACAGCTCCCTCTGACAAATCCATCAAACGGCTGGTTTGAAGGCACTCTTTCTGTTTGCATATTGTGTCTGTAGTAAGGGTTTATACAGGGATATTTATGAAACAGGTTGAAAAAGGCATGCTGTGACGTCGTGGCGTGGGCCTGTAAGCTGACGTTTAGCACGATGGACGGCTTGAGCGCTGTGGAGAAGTTTCCTTCATGTTGAAGTCATCAGCACGGAGGTTATGGTGGTTTCTTTGAGAACATGGCATTCTTTGTAGAGCAGGGATCCCCAAACGTTTTTCTGTGAGAGTCACATAATTGTCCTTTTTTTTTAAATGGGGCTCGGGTAGGTCTGTAACAGAACTAGTAAATGCTAGAATAGATAAAGCCTATTAAAAGAGCCATATTATTTAAATAATACATTTGTTCATATTCATTTCTTCATGATCGATCAACCGATTACATTTAAAATAAATACTGAAAAAAATCTTTTAAAATGAATACTGAATAAAAAACAAACACTGTGTAAAATAGTACTGAATTTGATTACAAAATTGTAAAAAAAAATAAAAAATTTACAGTACTGAAAATGTGCTAAAGAAATTATATATTCGTTAATAAATATCATAATATAATTAAAATAATAAATATACTGCTTTCTGTGCAGCGCGCAGTCTCTCACGTAAAAACAGGCATCCGTATTTCGCCCCTAGAGGCGGCTTGCTTAATGACAGCAGACCGAAAGCCAGAAAAAATAGATTTTTGCTCTCGGTGCCTCGATCTAAATTAATAACTAAGTGAAATTTTAGTTTGAAAGCCAACTTTATTGTATTATCAAATACAGATATGAGATTAGTAAAACATATTTAAAATTAAATTTTAAAAATATGTCTCTGGCCATTGTTCAGAGGGCCATGTTCGACCCATGGGCCGTAGTTTGGGGACCCCCGACCCTAGAGGTTTGTGCAAGCGTGACTGTCTCAGAATCAAATTGCTGCGGTATAAAAGTAATAAAACACACCAGGACATGTTTTATTGGAATCAAAGACTAACTGTGGTTGCGTCAGGATGCATCAGTATCGTGGAATCTTTTCCTTCAACACACCCCTGAATGTAATATTCCCTACATTCAGACTATTCTCCAGGTTTTATATTTCTGTCAGGACAAGATTTATCTTTACATGTGGAAGCAATGAGGCCAAGATCAAGGAATTATAAAGAGTCACGGTTTGGTTTCATTTTGATACAGTTTGGGGAAGAAATGTGTAAAATTTATAGAACAATCAATAAATGCCTTCTTGTTTTAAATAATACATCAAAATAAAATGTAATAAATCATTGTTTTCCCATAAATACAATAATTCTCAAATAAATGTATCTAAAAATAAAATGTAAATGTAACTAATTTTACAGTGTAAATGTATAAATAACTGTTGATTACAGTGCAGCATTAACAATTCCTGCAAGATTTTTTCTTTTTTAAGGACCTACTTTTTCCACACGTTGTCTAGAGTACACAATTCCAGCTTATAGCCCTTTTCGGTTTCATGTCCAAGTTACAAACAGAGATTGTTTTCGTTACACCCGAGTCGATATCATTTCAGCAGTTTCGCCTACCGAACTCTGCAGAAAGTCCAGCATGTTCACGATCTGCTCATCCATCCTGCGAGCAACAGGGGTTTGTTACAGTTCCGTGTGTCTGGCAGCTTCACAGCAGGTGTGTCCGGCTTCATTAAACAAAGCCCCCGATAGAGTAACAGCGTGCTGATGCAGCTTTAATGGATGATGTTTTGCCATGTCTCCACAGCAATCCTGGTCTTTTGTCTCCATTAGAGCAGCAAACAGAACGACTCAGTCCACGTGGCCTCGAATTGCAATCTGTGTGTTCACCGTGTGCCTCTTTTAGGACTGTATCTTTTTGAAATGTGAACTTTTAATGTGCCGCGTAAGCACATTTGCAGGCCTGGAATTTCTTTTTCCTAATGAGAAAATGGTGAACGGATAATCTTGCAGTCTCTTTTGTAGTCGAATGGATGTTTAAAGCTCCCAAAAATGTGCCAAAGACCTTTTCAGCTCTGAGTTTCGCAGTACTCAAGTACCGTTTCGAAAATCAGACCCTGTTAAAAGTCGAACTGAAATATATACCGTATCTTTCACCATTTCTCCTCAGGTGAAGAACGATTACATGTTGGAAATAGCCAATCAGGTCGACCAGGACATCGCACTCAAGCTGGGGTGCCTGGAGATCCGGTATGTTCTGCCTCGCATTTCTCTCCAGCTTCATTTCCAATCATTCCTGAGCTGCGTTACGAATTCATTTGTCCCTTTTCGATCTTTCCAGGAGATTTTACCGAGAAATGAGAGGAAACGCGCTGGACAAGAAATCCAACTACGAGCTGTTAGAGTGAGTGCCGCCTTCTTCTTCAACACTTGATAAGTTCACGAGGGTTAAAAAAAGGTCATCACCTGAATGTAACCCCTGAAAGCATGGCTGTCACATGAGTCTGACATTAAGGGCTGAATAAATAATAATTAGCAGAGAGCTGCATGTGACCTCTGCTATGTGATTCAGGGAATGTTTCAAATAAATATTATAAAGGAATTCAAGTTTATCAAGAGCTCATTTAACACTTAACGCTTTTTTATGCCTGGTCTCATAAACACTCAACGTGAAAGCTAAATAAATCTACTGCTGGTCTTTTACATGCTTTTTTGACCTTAAATATCGAATGTTTCCATAACACCCATTTTTGGCCAATCTCACGTTAATCTTCAGCACCTACAGAGTCGTAGCTCCAACGCTCGTCCGATTGGATGATTTCGATTTCTTACTGTATTGATTACACTCAGGGACAATAATTTTTTATTTATTTATTTTTTTTAATATATGTAAATGCTCAGTCTCATTCTCGCTCACTAGAACCATCCAGGTATTAGTCTTATTATTCCACAAGACGGTGGTTACGTTCCAAAACTGCCCGCGATAAATCGATGCCACTCAAGAATACTTATTTTTTATTTTTATATTGTTTAAGCTGTATATCATGCTCCCACACTCTTTAAACACACGAGATGATATAGTGAGATGAATTTTGTGTAAATTAATAGAAATAAAGTTCACATTTATAGTGAATACTTGTACTGTTCGCGAGAGGTTGAGAAAATCAGCCAAACTAATTAGTTGTGTGGCAAATTCAATTCCCCATTAAACCGGGGGACTCGGGCTCGGACTGTACTAAAGATAGTACTAGTCAGTAGTCTTCTCAGGGCTCGAGAATCTCTTTTAGCTATGGCAGAGTGCAAGTTTAGTGATACTTGGCTTGAAACAAATGAATTTAAAGCTTGGTTAAGGCAAGTTGCTAACAACATATTTGTGTTTTTGATGCTGTGATAAAGGTCTTAAATAAAATTCTTAATGGTCTTAAAAAGGTCTAAAATAAATTCCCACTGCTTGGGTGCAGATACAGGTTACATTAGATTTTTTTTTAAGGTTGATGAACACTGCCAGACCCCCAAAACACACATTCCACACACACACACACACACACACAGCCTTCGTCCTCATCTGGGAATTCACATCCTCGCCTGTCACTTTCGGGTCAATGGGTCCAGTCACATTGGCGTTTCAAGCCCATGGGGGGAAAAGCCATTTAGAAACCCAATGGAATCTGAGTGACAGCTTCACCCCGTTAGAGCACCAAAGGATTCGGATTCGGATTCAGTTCAATTCAATTTATTTTTATTTGTCTAGCGCCTTTTAACAATGGACTTTTTCTCAATGCAGCTTTACACAGATAATGCGGTAAGAACAAATGAATAAGATTGTTCTTTATAAGTGTACGTTTGTTTAAAACCATTCCTCGTAACATTTTATTGCCACGCCATACAGAACATTACACAAAGATATAGAAGTATATGTAGGGTCGGATCAGTAAATTAGTAAAACAGACAGGATTTGCGTTTCACATGTCGGCAAATCAAAAGAAATCAAGTAAATTGCCACTGAATTGTACAGCACAACAACAACACATCCAAAGCACTGACCTTGACCTTCAGGAATAAAAAAGTTCAGTAGAGACACTGCTCTCATGTTGCTGAATGGAGGGGAAAAAAGGAAAGGCACGTGAATTTAATAGTTTGTATATAAAGTATTAGGACTCCAATTGCGCTACAAATAAAATATGGGTCTGCCATGTAATAAAACATCATTCAGAAAGCACTGAATAATATTTAAAAGCTTGGCCATCGTCCCTCCCTGCTGAACACCATCCATTTATCCTGAGATCAGATCAAATCTGCCGAAAAAGATAACGAGCGTCTTCCTCTGGAGCGTCTCCGAGCGATCTGGAACCCAGATGGATGCCTCCTTTGAGGATGTTTGAAAAAGTTCTGGCAGGTCTCCTCGCTGCGAGTTTCTGAAACATTTCTCTATGCTGGATTCTCCACCGAGCGCGTTCCAAACTACTTTTTTGTTTTGTTTTCCAGAAAAGATGTTGGCCTCAGGAGGTTCTTCCCCAAGAGTCTGCTGGATTCAGTGAAGGTGAGTTTGGCGCAGTGTTGAGAGAATTGACACCGTCCTTCACAGGCACGGTTTTCAACTTATCGAAAATGAATTAAATACTCAAAATGTAGCTTATTTGGTGGATTAGTAATTGAAAGGAGGTTCGGGGGATATTGATTTGCTTCGATATCCATTTCTATGTACCTGAGAACAGATCAAGGAGCACTGACCTTCCAAAAAAAAAGAGGTAAAAGCTAATAAGTGGTGTTTTTGTGGTCATTATATTATCGGTTTATGCGTATTGAGACACACTAAGGGCCTTGTAGCACTAAAGTGCATCCAGGAAAGGGTAGGAAAAAATGCTTTATTCATTCACTGTGTACCAAAGTATTGGCGCCCACCTTCGATTCGTTCTGTGCTGTAATGGACCAGTTCACGATGGTTCATGATCTATTAGAAAGTAACCATTGTTCTTCATAGAGATGTTTTGGGTTTTGACAGAAGAGACATTTGCCATCGACACCGCAGAGGGTTTACGTTATTACATACTCTGATCTGTAGCCACGGCCATCTGTCAGGTAATAAAGTCCAGACACTGGCCGCAATATTCAGTATAATTAAATTGAGCGTAGAAGAAATGATGCGAGAGTTGAATAATCAGCATCGCTCCCCTTGTGCCAAACCCCCCCCCTAATAAAAAAGACATCTGGTCCGAGTCCGAGAAGGTCAGCTAAAATTAGTCGTTAACGCTCGATTGATGCTCTGTGAAAACAATGAGCGAGCACACATCAAGGGGAATCCGGATTATTTTTCTTTTTTTTGGTCTCTGTACTTTGATCAAGGATTACCCATGGTTCCTCAGTAGATGTTTGGAGAGATACACAGCTCCCTGGTTTTTGTCAGGAATGGGCCATTTCTACACTGTAACACACTGCTCACATGTTCATGCCTGTTCAACATGATTTGTTTTGTCTGTCCGAAACCTGGAATGCCCCCCCACCCCACCACAATACACAGATATTTTGTGTAGGACAGATTTTGAAAGTTCTCCCACTTTTAGGTGATTTGAGAATTGTTGCTTTTAAAATCAATATCAGGAGCATAAGAGAAGTATTGCTAGATAGGTGCAACTTTATTAGTAATCATCTAACAGAAGTGCAAATTGTAACATTGTTTGAACCGACAAGTCCAAATATATGCCTCTTAATACCATCAGTATAATAGAGAAACACAGTTATAACATTGCTGTATCACAGACAGGAATCTCATACATTGAGAATGAACGTCTTTACAAAAGCAAGAGACCCAATAAACACAATTCAACACGTCTTCTTTCAATTTAGCCACAACTTCACCACCCGCATACATTTTGTTTTGTTTTTTTTTATCATGCATGGGGATTTGAAGTAAAAGCAAATTGTGTGTTGTAATGCAAATTCTACAGAAAAGGAAACACAAACGAAAGAAAAACCTTAACAACTGTTCTGAACATACGGTATATGTTGAAAATCTAGAATTACATACATATGAATTGTCTACAATTGAAATTATACAGAATGTATAGGTTGGAGGAGAACTGCTTAATGACTACTGGTGGTAAAATCAGTAAAGCGGTGAATCCTAAAGGTGTAGTGTGCAGTAGGATTAGGGTAGATGGGGAAAAATACTCCTACAGTAGTCCTATAACTATAAATGCACTTCTACAGTAGTCTTATAACTAAAAATGCACTCCTACAGTAGTCTTATAACTAAAAATGCACTCCTACAGTAGTCCTATAATTAAAAATACACTCCTACAGTAGTCCTATAACTAAAAATGCACTCCTACAGTAGTCTTATAACTAAAAATGCACTCCTACAGTAGTCCTATAACTAAAAATACACCCCTACAGTAGTCCTATAACTAAAAATACACTCCTACAGTAGTCTTATAACTAAAAATACACTCCTACAGTAGTCTTATAACTAAAAATGCACTCCTAAAGTAGTCTTATAACTAAAAATGCACTCCTACAGTAGTCTTATAACTAAAAATGCACTCCTACAGTAGTCCTATAACTAAAAATACACTCCTACAGTAGTCCTATAACTAAAAATACACTCCTACAGTAGTCTTATAACTAAAAATGCACTTCTACAGTAGTCCTATAACTAAAAATACACCCCTACAGTAGTCCTATAACTAAAAATACACTCCTAAAGTAGTCTTATAACTGAAAATACACTTCTACAGTAGTCTTATAACTGAAAATGCACTTCTACAGTAGTCTTATAACTAAAAATACACCCCTACAGTAGTCTTATAACTAAAAATGCACTCCTACAGTAGTCCTATAACTAAAAATACACTCCTACAGTAGTCCTATAACTAAAAATACACCCCTACAGTAGTCCTATAACTAAAAATGCACTCCTAAAGTAGTCTTATAACTGAAAATGCACTTCTACAGTAGTCTTATAACTGAAAATACACCCCTACAGTAGTCTTATAACTAAAAATGCACTTCTACAGTAGTCCTATAACTAAAAATGCACTCCTACAGTAGTCTTATAACTGAAAATACACTTCTACAGTAGTCCTATAACTAAAAATGCACTCCTACAGTAGTCTTATAACTGAAAATACACTTCTACAGTAGTCCTATAACTAAAAATACACTCCTACAGTAGTCTTATAACTGAAAATACACTTCTACAGTAGTCCTATAACTAAAAATACACCCCTACAGTAGTCCTATAACTAAAAATGCACTATTACAGTAGTCCTATAACTAAAAATACACCCCTACAGTAGTCTTATAACTGAAAATACACCCCTACAGTAGTCCTATAACTAAAAATGCACTCCTACAGTAGTCTTATAACTGAAAATACACTTCTACAGTAGTCCTATAACTAAAAATGCACTCCTACAGTAGTCCTATAACTAAAAATGCACTATTACAGTAGTCCTATAACTAAAAATACACCCCTACAGTAGTCCTATAACTAAAAATACATCCCTACAGTAGTCCTATAACTAAAAATGCACTTCTACAGTAGTCTTATAACTAAAAATACACCCCTACAGTAGTCTTATAACTAAAAATACACCCCTACAGTAGTCTTATAACTAAAAATGCACTCCTACAGTAGTCTTATAACTGAAAATACACTTCTACAGTAGTCTTATAACTAAAAATACACTTCTACAGTAGTCCTATAACTAAAAATGCACTTCTACAGTAGTCCTATAACTAAAATGCACTTCTACAGTAGTCTTATAACTAAAAATGCACTTCTACAGTAGTCCTATAACTAAAAATGCACTTCTACAGTAGTCTTATAACTAAAAATACACTTCTACAGTAGTCCTATAACTAAAAATGCACTTCTACAGTAGTCCTATAACTAAAAATGCACTTCTACAGTAGTCCTATAACTAAAAATGCACTTCTACAGTAGTCCTATAACTAAAAATACACCCCTACAGTAGTCTTATAACTAAAAATACACTTCTACAGTAGTCTTATAACTAAAAATACACTTCTATAGTAGACAAAGATAATCCAGTTAAACACATAAGACAAAATGGTTATGATTGGTCATTTATTTCTATGAGGAACATGATCCAATATCTGTGATTGGCAAAAGTATGTAAATCTCTGGTGTGTAGCAGTACCACCCCCAGATTTCTTACAAATGCGAGACATTCACCTAGAGGGGAAAAGGGTCCAGTCTCCATAGTTTCTTTTTTAAGGTGTTGCTCAAAAGTGAATAAAACGTATAAAAAATATAGGAAAACTATCATTCGATTATGATTTTGGTAACTCGTTTGTGTTTTCTGGGTTTTGAACTTGCCTCTCGATGCCAAGGAGTTCTCAAGTATTTCACTTTCCTTTTATCTGAAACACATGCAGTACATTTACAACGAATTCATTCATCATAGCTGGTTTTTATAGTGCTTGTTATTTTCATCCTCATCGCTCAAGGAGATTTTGACTTTGATTCATCACCATAACCTGCTTATAATTACAATGAAACGAATTGAGATGTTTTCCAGAAACTTGGTACAGTGCTGGTTTCCTGTGTTCTATCGTGCATAGACACTATTATTTCATGATATGCATTGTCATGCTGGAACAGGTTTGGAACCCCTAGTTCAAGAGAAGGGAGCATTTATTTTATACAGTTATGTGCCTCCAGCTTTGTGGTAACACTTTGTGGAAGAACCACATATGGCTGAAAAAGTCAGGTGTCCTATACGTCTTCTAGGCACAACTGGAGAACCTGAATGAGTCATGCTCAATTGCACAGACCACTTATCTATTTTTTTTTCTTCTTCTTTTCTAACCCTGTCCAACACAGGCTAAAGCCTTGCGGAAGCAGATTCAGCAGACATTTAAGCAGTTTGCCAGCCTGAACGATGAGCAAAGCATTCTCAAGTTCTTCGAGATCCTCACCCCAGTCTACAGATTCGACAAGGAATGCTTTAAATGTGCTCTCGGGGTAAGTATTGTGTATGGTAGGGCAGTAATTTGGCTATAAGTTCTGCCGGTCCTGACATTCAGCAGTCCTGTGCTGCCCCCTGTTGGCTGGGTTAGGGTTAATCATCCAAAAGTTGTTAAAAAATGTATTTAGTACTTTTAAGAGAGATATTTGCAAGGTATTGATATATTGTCAGTGCTAAATTATTTATGTACCTCTCTGTGTGTGCAGTCAAGCTGGGTTATCTCGGTGGAGCTGGCTATCGGTCCTGAGGAAGGCATCAGCTACCTGACAGATAAAGGCTCAACAGTAAGCATGAATCCTCACTTCTACATTTACAGTGACGCACCCTCTTTCTGGACCATTGAGGATATACAGTAAATACCTCTATATATAGAAGTGTGTGTGTGTGTGTGTGTGTTTGTATGTGTAAATATATTATATAATTTTTTGCTATTAAGGGCAAAAGAGACAACAGAAAAGAAACAAAAAAGGCAGAAAAATGTAATAAAATCCAAAGAAAGCGTAGAAAGAATTTATGATGTGCATGTGTGACGTACAGCATTTTCTTTACTTTGATAATAGAACCGATTATCGTCAAAGCAGATTTTTCACAATCTTTATAAGCTCGTGTTTGAGTCTGTTGTCCTTTTTTACCTTTATCTCTACTCCTGACCAGATGTCGACCGATTCGTGGGTTTTGCCGATTGATCGCCACCAATAGTTGATTGCTGGAAAAAAAAACATTCCTGGTTGTGTAATACTGCACGAGAGCGGCCTCTAGAGGCGAATCACTGACGCCACGTGCTGTTTATTTGAAATGTCTTTTATTCGTTTTTGCGCGTACTGTTTTTATTTCTGTGGAGTGGTACTTTTTGTTTAATTTTAATTTCATTTTAGACGATATTTGTTAATCTATTGAGCTCGTTTTCATGATTCAGTACTTTTTGTTTTATTTTTGTAATACAGTTCTATTTTACATGGAGTATTATATATACATTTTTTTTTAAATCCAGTATTCATTTTAAAAACAATCAGTTGATTAATCAGTTATCAGCAATTACGATCCAACCCAGCTATCGATATCAGTAAAAGCCACTATCGCTCGACCTCTAGTCCTGACTGGATCCACTGAACTGGATAGAACATTGACGATCCAGATGATGAGATGTTTCAGCCGCTAGTATCCATGGAAAGTTTTGTTCTATTTCGGGATTGTCTGTATATACAAAGTCTAGAATCAAATGTCTAACCTCACTAATTATAAGACACACATTCAATGCAGGAATGTTTTAATGTGAATTTTAAAATTGAGATCAGCAATCCAAAGTCACATGGTGTCATCCATCGAATGTCTTGTCAGCTTTTTAAATGTGTGTGTGTGTGTGTGTTTTCTTCTTCTCTTTTAGCCGACACACCTGGCTAACTTTACCCAGGTGCAGAGCATCCAGTACTCGTGCATGGAGGAGCGTGAGAGGAAGGGCATGCTGCAGCTGGATGTGGCCGGAGCCGCTGAGGTACTGCATGTTAAAATATGCGTTAATTATTTGTAATCGATCGAAATGAAAAAGGTACAATATGAATTTATTTATACTCTGAGCCATGCTTTCTTGTAGCTGAAGTTAGAGGAATGTGAATTTAAATTGACTCATGCTCCTGTTGACTCATTTTGGCTCGTTGACTCATGTTGACTCATTGACTAATTTTGACTCGTGTTGACTCATGGGGGAGATGGTAGCTTAGTGGTTAAGCCGTTTAACTTTGGCTCTGAGGGTCATGAGTTAAAATTCCAGCCATAGCAAGCTGCCACTCCTGGGCCCCTAAGCAAGGCCCTCAACCCTATAGCTGCTCAGTTGTACATATGAGAGAAAAGTCAATCTGCCAAATGCCGTAAATGTTACAGTAGAGAACGAAAAGTAAAAACTAATGTCAAACATTTTTTTGGTCAATAATGAAAGTAATGAAAATGTGATTCATACACGTGTGTGGACAAATATACACTGCGTAGCCAAAAAAAAAAACCATCTGGATATAATTAAGTAAATATGTACGATCTCAATTGAATAATTCCTGCAATGATGAACACGTTTCAGCTGCAGCAAGTTATTAAACCCTAACTGCTGCCGTGAGGAGCTTCTCATTTCTTATACCACCCTGTCAGAAGACATATCCTGCGAAGGGTCAAATGATCGGCCTAAGAAAAGAAAACAACTAAGCAGAATTCTGGAACTCCTAAAACCGTGTTAAGTTTTAACTTTCTAAGTTTCCATCACATTATTAAAACCTGGATAGTGGTGAACCATCATCTTCAAGGAAGAAGCGTGTTCTGAAAACGGCTTGAATGATCGTGATTGGAGATCACTTTATCATAAAAAAACAACAGTAGACCACAGGGCTATGTTTAATAGTAGAAATAAGAGAGTTTCTTCCTGCACTGTGTTAAAGGAATACAAGTGATTAAAGTGGACTAAACAGATGTGTAGCTTTAAGAAGACCACTTAGGCTTTAATAGGCTTTAAATTGCTACGGAACATAAAGATTAGACTCTGGAGCAATGAAAAAAGGGTGTTGTGGTTTAATGAGTCCAAATTTACAGGGTTCCAGAGTGATGAGTGCATCAGGGTAGAAAGAGAGATGGATGAAGTGATGTCTATCATCTTGTGTCTTGTGTAAAATTCTGTGGGGGATTTGTTATGATCTGAGGTTGCTTCAGTCAAGGTTCAGCCCCAAAAAAGAGGTCTGACTACCTGAATTTACTGAATGACCAGGTTTTTTTCATTAATGGATTTTATGGATATGACAAAGGCAGGATTTATTGGGTTTAAATTGTGAACGTGGTTCGGGAAGCATGAGACAGCATTTTCCCACGTGGATCGGCCTCCACAGATCTTAACCATATGGAACAATCTTTGGGATGTGCTCGGGCAGATTTAGCGCAGGGGTCCGACTCTCCCAAGATCATTACAAGATCTTGGCGAGAAATTACAGTTTTTCTCAGTCGCATTGGAGCATTTCTCAAATCATTCTCAGTAGAGTTAAACACCCATTTATCACGGTGGTTACGCTCCAAAACCGCGAAAAACGTATACAGTACTGTACTGTATTAACATTTTACTTCATTTTATAATTAATAATTATATTTTTATTGATACGTTTTATTATTTTAACATAAAACTCCATAAAAACAATTCCCTATTAAGTTTTTTGGTCGATCGTGCTCTCCACGAGAGACCGGGAAAATCAGCCAAACTAATTAGTTATGCAGCAAACGCAATTCCGCAATAAACTGGGGCGCCAGATAAAAAAAAAAAAAAAAAGCTGGGGATTACTGTATTTACAAACCAGTAAGTGCATTTCTCAAAAACAATGTGGGGGGTTTTATTGTTTGTTTGTTTTTGTTTTTTGCAAAAGCCTGTATTGTTCTTAAAATCCTTAGTTCTTCTCTCAAAAGTAAGTGTTTGTGTCAATGAACATCTCATTGCTCATCAGAAGTCATTTTGTCATAGTTTACGGACAAGATTGTCAAAAAGTTCAGGCATGTTGTCAGTATGACTGTGCGGGGTTTCAGCCTTTCCTGATGTAAACTACGGTTTGGGTTACAATGACTGAAAATGCACAGAGGCTGAATTTTTCTGTACGGCGTCTCTGAGCTTCAACAGCACAAATAAACACATTACTGTACGTGGGATGTTGATTGCAAGGGACCGAACAGGATTCAGGTTTTCTGTTTTTTTGGGGGGGTTAAGACTATTCAGATGCAAACCAGTATTATGTATTTTGATCAACATGACAGACAGCAGACGCCCAATCAATGAAATGACTGTTCTAAAGCGTTCGCAATTTGTTCAAAGCGAAGTGAACAAGTAGTTTTGAGAATTTCATTTCTGATCCGACAATGCAACCGAGAAAAACTGTAATGCAACGTAATCCTGTGTGCTTAGAAGGTTTTTCCATAAATGGTTTTGGTTCTGATTCTGTCTTTCACATGTTTGGACTTTAATTGTAAAGCTTCATGACTTCTGTTTGCCTCAGAGATTTACAGTTCATGTTTTCCAGTTCACTTACTCACACTTTTCTCTCAGTTACTGACACTTTCCTATTTTCTCTCTCGGATTTCACTGAGCTTCATTCTTCCTCTGATACACCACATGAATGGATTCTTTCATTCCTTATCCCCCAGCTAAAAGCTTGATATTAAGGGAATTTTTTTTCCCCCTTCTAAAAGTGTTGCTTTTCTAATGGATGCTGACCGGCTCCTGATGGACGTTATGTTCATGACTGCAATGTCGGGGCTGTATATATATATTTCAGAATAAAAAAGATTCATTCATTTTACATTTATAATAATAATAACTAGTTATGAGAGTAGTCATATTGTGTTTTTGGTTTTTGTCATGTGTGGGGGTTTTTTTTTTCTTTTGGTTTTGGATCTAGAAGATATATTGAGATATAAAAACTTTGTGTGTGTGTGTTAAATTCAGTAAGAGTTGGCATAATCTTTATGATCGTTAGTACGTAATTGCAGCTTCCGGTGTATTAGCCCCATCCTTCTCAGCTTATTTTATTAAAGGCAGCCAATTAGATCATTTCCATAGCAACCGTATTAATAACGAATTCTAATGAGTTACCACACCATCATTAAAAATATAATACTGAGGATGAAGGTATAAGCTACTGACCTCGAGGAACCATATATATATAATCGGTGGTTAAAAAACTGTGTTGTAGTTTGAACTACAGGAAATATGTAAGAAGAAAAAAGGAGGGGAAAAAAAGTAATAGAGGCATAAGAAAATTATAATAATAATAATAATAATAATAATAATAATAAATAAGTGGGTGCAAAAGTGTGTGTATGTATGTGTGTGTGTGTGTGTGTGTGTGTGTATGTATATTTGTGTGTGTGTGTGTGTGTGTGTGTGTGTGTGTGTGTATATATGTATATATATATATATATGTATATATATATATATATATATATATATATATATGCATGAGGTATTTTTATAGAAATACAGGGGATTTTGGGGGAAGTTGGGGTGTGTCTGTGGGTTCAGGGGTGGGTCTTATTGCAGCTGCAGTTCATGCAGTAACATTGGCAACGTACCAGGAGATCACACTGCTCAGGCTCGGGGGTTGGGGGGAACCGATAATGACTCATTGCGTCTCTGTGTCTCTATCCGTCTCCTCAGCCTCTCACCGTCACCACGCCGTCCTTCACCACCGCAGAGAACATGGCCGACCTGATCGACGGCTACTGTCGCCTGGTCAACGGCGTCGCCCAGTCTTTCATCGTCAGGCCGCAGAAAGGTAAAGCGTCCCCTCCTC
Source organism: Silurus meridionalis (assembly GCF_014805685.1). Classification (NCBI taxonomy): domain Eukaryota; kingdom Metazoa; phylum Chordata; class Actinopteri; order Siluriformes; family Siluridae; genus Silurus; species Silurus meridionalis. Next base: position 17,546,613 of record NC_060905.1, on the reverse strand, counting down.
CGCCCCGCCGGCTCGTTACTCCTCGAAGCCGATGTGCGATACGCCATCCGATAGCGCCTCGACTCCAGCTGGAGCTCTGAATAGAACCCCATTGTGTGTGAGAGAACATTCCACAGCAGGGTTTTTACTGTGGAGACGTTTCACCATTATATATGATTTAACCAGCAGATTAAAGAGGGGTTTGTTTAAAAGATGATCAGTTTTTTGGGGGGTGGAAGGATTATATGCTGAATTTATACCCAGAAACTTCTCATGGTTTGTAAATTTGTGCTTTTGCTGTGAAAATGATGAACAGAGCCCTTACTGTAGATCGGTGGATGGACAGGCGACAAATTCACTTGTGATTGGTGTAAGATTGTATTTAAATGATCTGCTAGATTAATTTAAAGCAAGAATCTTTATATATATATATAACATGTTGCAAACATGTTTTTTTCATGACCAACAGAGGGAGAGAGAGCACTTCCATCAATACCAAAGTAAGTACAAGCTGTCTGAAAGTGTGTTTTATCCTGTTGGGTTCTTTTATTGTGGTATTTTTTTTGCTGCTTTATATATACACACAGTGTCTCACAAAAGTGAGCGCACTCCTCACATTTCAGCAACCATTTTATTAGATCTTCTCAAGGAACCATAATATAAAAATGAAACGTGGATATATTTGAGTAGTCATTGTGCAGCTTGTATAGCAGTACAGATTTACTGCCCTCTACAGACATTATTGTCTAATTAACTGCCAACAAAAGTGAGTACACCCTAAGTGAAACGTGTCTAAAGTGTCAGTATCTTGTGTGAGCAGCACTACCTTAATCCTCCTGGATATGGAATGCTCTTCCACTTCTCCATAATCACATCATGGAGCTGCTGAATGTTGGACACATGTCGATTTTCCACCTTCTGCTTGAGGATCCACATAGTTGCTCAGTAGGGTTCAGGTCTGGAGATATACTTGACCACTCCATCACCTTCAACTTTAGCTTCCTCAGCAAGGCAGTTGTCATCATGGCGATGTGTTTGGGGTCTTTATTATGTTGGAAAACTGCTGTTCTGCCCGGTTTCTGAGAAGAGGACCTCATGTTTTGTTTCAGAATGTCACAGTACATGTTGGAATCCATGTTTACCTCAATGAACTGCAGCTCACCAGTACCAGCAGCACTCATGCAGCCCCAGACCATGATGTTACCACCACCATGATTGACTGTAGACAGGACACAATATTCTTGGTTCTCCTCACCAGGGCGTCACCACACAGGACACCATCTGAGCCAAACAAGTTTATCTTAGTCTCATCAGACCACAGGACAGTACAGGACATGGATCCAGTAACTCGTGCTCTTGGACAGGTTGTTCTTCAGCAAACTGTTTGTAGGTTTTCTTGTGATCCAGTTTCAGAAGAGGCTCCTTCTGGGACGACGGCCTGCAAACCGACTTGTTGCAGTGTGTGGCGTTTGGTCTGAGCACTGACATGCAGACCTTCTGCCTCTGCAAACTCTAAATCAATGCTGCAGCACTCATGAGTCTGTTTTTTAAGTAGCTTCTGCACCTGTGGCACAACACGAGGTCTCAACTTCTTTGATGGACCCTTGTGAGGTCTTGGAAAACCTCTGTATGACCCTGACCACTGTACTGTAACTCAGTTTCAGGGTGATACTGATCTTACAGCCTCGGCATCTTTGTGTAGAACAAAAAATTCTAATTCTTAAATTATTCAGAGAGTCTTTACCATGAGGTCCATTTTGAACATCCAGTGGTCAGTATGAGAGAATTGGATTCAAAGCACCAGATTTATTTCGCTCTAATACAAAATACACATATCTGTATGGTCGTGATAAGCAGACACAAAACATGAACATGATGAATAGGACATGTGGCTTTGCCTGGTTACACCACGTAAAGCTGTTATCATTGAGGGTGTACTCACTTTTGTTGCCAGTTAGACAATAATGTCTGTATGTTATTTTTTTGTGTGTGTGTGCTTTAGCATTGAGTACCCAACAATACACTGCAGGGTAAAACTTGCAGAAGTGAGAGTTTGAAGTCCTTATTGCTCTGTGTACTGCCTTTGCATTGCAGACTTGGAAACAATGAGAAGCGGATAGAAACTGTACGAGTAGGAGTTCGTACCATCTCTGTATCAGGTGAGAACCTTCAACTTGGTGTACACACCTGCATCTTGCCGAAGAAAAGAAAACATTCATAAGGCATCGAATAAGAAATTGTGAAGGTGTCAGTGAAGGAAATGGAATTTTCAGTAATTGTCAAACTTTTTGCGGTAATTAGTGAAGAAAAAAATACAAATAAAAATAAGGTTGTTTGTAGAAGAAGAAGCTGGCCGATAGTGGATTTTACCGATAGCTGGTTTGGATCGTACTTGCGTTAATCGATTAATCATTTGATAGTTTAAAATGGAAACTGGTAAAAACATAAAAATAAATCGCGTGTTAAAACAAACAGCACATGGCGTCAGTGATTCGACTCTAGAGTCGCCCTCGTAATGACAGCGGACCTTCTCAGCCACTCCAGTGACGGACGCAACCCAGAAAAGCTATCTGTAGCGATAGATTTACGAGGAAATTACAAGGCATGCATCCAGAATCAAACAAAAAGTAACACTCCAAATAAATAGTTATATCTAAATAAAATAATAAATAATAATAATAATTAAAAAAAAAAAAACATTTCAAATAACACAATTTGATCGTCTGATACAGGGAAATGTAACTAGTCCTGTTAAAGAACTGCAAGCAACTGAAGTATAGCCTGGTTCAGTTCAAGTTATATTTTAATATTTAAAGTTAAGAAGCATCAAATTATAATGGAGAAACAAGAGCTGGTGTGTATGGTTTCCAGTAAGTCGGTGCCTCTTGGGATCATAAACAGCGTGTGGTATCAGCGATTTGCCTCTAGAGGCCGCTCTCGTATAATGACAGTGAACCTGCTCAAGCGCAACCCGGAAAAACTAGCAGTACGAATTTTTAGACTGTCGGTGCTGATTACTCGTCAAACCGACGAAACGGTAGATCTCTAGTTATTTGTGCGTGCTATTTTTCCATAATATCTTAAAAGGCCACGTTTCAACAAAATAATACTGTAATATATTTCATGCACACTGATAGAGCAGAACCATGCAGATGCGTTTTTCTGAGGCAGTTTTTTTCAAGTGACTAATATGAAGACAGGGCAGGAAATAAGAACTGCATTACACAACAGTGTGAATCAAAATATTTTTACGAGTGGGTTCAACTCTGTGCTGTTGGTTTAATTATGTATATAGAGTGTGACTGGATATTGGCAGAGATTCAAGATTGAAGCTTGTAGATGCGAACCGAGAACCAACAGGTGTCTTCCAGACCGCAGCTGTGACGGTGTGTGTGTTGCCAGAAGCGCATACTTGAGCCATCTTGATGTTTCCGGATCAGAATTGCGCCGTCACCAGGAAAACACATAAGCTCGAAAGGCACAATTCAACACTTGCACACTCACACATACCCGTTTCCTCGTTCTCAAGTCGATTTAGATCTTAATGTCTCGTAATTCGGTGGGAGACGAGAACGGAAAGCAGGAGAGACTCTGCCGTGGCAGCGTGCGTTTGTAGCCTGAGGGCTGCAGGAAAGGCTGCTGACGTGCCGACGATGTGCAGGCAGAGTGTAAATGAGCTGCCTGTGTGACGGGTCAAGAGTCAAGCATGTGCATGCGAGGGTCCGTGTTTTTCGACAAACGCGCTCACGTGATAGCTGCAGACAAATGCGACGGGCGTCACTGCTCTATACGTTTTGATTATACAGGCACATTGTGGTGCTCATGTGTGTTAACTAAGAGATTCTTTCAATTTTATTGATTTCTTTTTTACATTTGAATGTGAGTTTGGTCATCAATATTTCATCTTTTTTTGGTACAAGAAACTCAAATTTGACTATATATGCTCATTAGAGTTTGAAATATGAGCTTTATAATACCACTTTGTGAACAATCGAATGGCGTTTGTAATTCAGAAGACAAGTTTACGGGTTAATGAGCATGTGTGTTGTAAGTAAATGTATTCAGAAGAGTCAGATTAATTAATGGCATTGAAACTGCACAAGGCACCGAAACAAAAACAATTAAATTTTGTTCCTTCCTATGCTAACAGACTGCACACATGTAAAAAAACACCTCTTGGTTATTACTGGTCAAGTTCCTCAGTCAGTTTGGGTTTTCAGCAAAGTGATAGTGATCAGTGTCTCAGAAACCAGGCCAATGCATTGCCATCATTTCAGTCCACAATGTGTACACTGTTCATTCCATTTTCGCTGTTTTCATTTGCTTCCTGTTCTCCTTTTGTTTTTAATTCTTTCTCTCTTCCATTCCTCCGTTCTCCTCCTTCTGAAGACTCGCCGACTCCAACGCCACCCAAAGCAGCTAAAGCTCGTCGCTTCCTCCTCCCTTTTGTCTTCTGCTCCCATGATTCTCCACCTAAGGGTAGCTTTCACGTGGTCTCTGTTTGTTTGTATATTAGTGTGTGATTTCATACTAACACGCTCATGTGATGTGTGCGCCTTCCTTCCTGCTTCTCTAACGCTTCTGTATTAGCCCTGATACATTTCTTTCCCCTGATAATTCATTACAGCAGAGTGAAATTTTGAGAGATATTAGGAAGCTGGGGTCAGAGTGCAGGGTCAGCCATTATACAGAGGGTTAGGGGCCTTGCTTAAGAGCCCAAGAGTGCCCAAAGTCTTAATCATGTGATGGGTTCAGAGTATGGAGGCGCGTCTTCATAACTGAGGCCGATGCGGTTAGAATCTCGATGCATAGCCAACGATGCGGTACATTAAAGATGCATATGAAGCAGCAAGCGATGATACGCCTCGGTCTCCGTAGCGTTGTGATACGTCATATTCATGTAGCAGCAGTGGCGCAGAGAGAACGCACTCGAGAAACAGTCAACAAATATAAAATATTGGTAATTTTCTAAATGATACAAGTATAGCGCATCTTCTAATAATTATATAGAAATAAATAGTTTTTTCCCCAACGCAAACGTTAAAAATGATTAACGTTTTATTACAGTGGATGTGCCCTCGTTTTATACCACTCCTGTCCACCAGAGACTTTTTTTAAAATCCAGATAAAGTAGAAAAACACATTATATATAAGTAACAATCTGAGTACATTCACATAAAATGCGCGATTTCTTATTTTTAGTATTTTTCCGCATAGGTTTGTAATCAGGAACTGGTTTTCGTTTTCCCTCAAACTAAGATTTTGTTAGTTTGTTTGGTTTTTGTTTGGTTTTTAAAGAATTTGACCATGCTGTGATCTCTGTATGAAGTGGCTGTGCCTCTCCTTCTGTTTTTTTCTCATTGCACTTTGTATTTGTATCTTAAAAGCAGAATCATAATGAGCGCACCGTTTATTCCATTTCCATGACCTGATATATTGATGTTTTATTGTCCTTCGGAGAGGCTGTTAAGAAAGCGTGCATGCTGCAGAGCAAAAACATATCTAACTGTTCTATAGCTGGAATGCACGAAGAAACCGTCTCGGAGCAGCTTCCCTGCTGCTCAAGTGAATCCAAGCTGCAGAAATCTGGCAGCTCTGCACAGAACGACTCTTTGCCCCAGAATAGCCCGGCTCGCTGATTGTAGTCACGCTGCTGCCAGAAATCTGTTGAGGCTTCAACGCACAGACTTATGGGATACCGCTGGAGACAGAGGACTGGAGCTCCGCAAGCCACGTCAACACTTTATTTCATACTGTTAAACAATCGCACGCAAAAAAAAAACAATATTATAATTATATTTTACAGTCTTTGAAACTTAGAACGGTCCGTCCTGCTTCAGTAGGCTGTTCTTTAGAAATCCATCCCAGAAAAAGTTTTTTTTTTTAATTATTATTTTTATTTTAACCTCTTTTCTGGCAGCGTACCCAACAAACAAAACACTGTTATGCAATAGCTCGTTTCTGTAGCCACCGCCTCCGACTAGCTCCCAGTCCTACTCCCACTCTCCAACTCCTCGTGTGGGCGTGTGTGGTCTGCCTTGTGCAACACGAGAGAATATAAACAGTGTAGCTTTTCTCCAAAGCATGTTTAAATGCTCGAACGACAAACCGCTGGTTTCTTCTCTGCACAAATATCCACCAAGGAAAACATCCTGATTTTTCGATGGAAATACTGGTGATACATCAGGCTTGAATCTTGTATCCGAAGTCTATGGCCAATCAAAAGCAGCCTCTGCGATTCTTATTTCTCAAAGGAGTACAGCAAATTATAGCTAATTACAGTATAACGGATGTATTTCGCTAATGAAATCTCTCTACAGCCAGATTAACAGCATTGTATGCTTCTCTGCCATCACCATTCATCCCCCAAGGAATACGCTAATGTAATACACTACTTCAGAGAGATTTTATTCGTATCACATTTAATGAATATTCCTTATAGGTCTTATTTTTACATTTTGAAATTTCACGGACACATCAGATTTCAGTTTTTTTGGTGACGCTTTCAGCCAATAAAGAGTTGACCCTGAATAAGTAGATCGCTGAAACCCCATTTACATCCAGGTTTTGGTGAGTCTGTGGAATCTTCAGGTTAGAAATCCTACCTGGGATCAGCCAGCATGCTATAAGTTGCTGATTTTATGTGCTGGGCTGTTTGACTTAATCGGATAATTATGTGAGATAATTGAGCAAGACCCTTCAATTACTATGGAAGTTAATATTTTTGTAACGTTTTAAGTCACTAAAGAGTTCAAGGTACATTTGGCATATGTACAGAGGTCCGTGACAGTTTGTGCGACGTGAAGCTTAAGTGTGTTTATAAAGTAAGTTAGCGTTCAGACAGCCGCAAACCAATTCTGCCATTTCGCTCAGATTTCTCTCCTAACACATGCTGAACCTTGAGGAACCTGTACCTACAGAACCTGAGGGGTTTTTGTATTTTAACCCATTCTGTGTAAACTGTAGCAGCAGTTGTGTGTAAAATTTTCTGGAGAACTTACGTAATTCTCATGGCATCCTGCTTGAGTCAGGGTTCCTGAGATCAGGTTTTTCTTAAGTTCTGCACTTTATTTGCATATAAATATCATATCTAGCTCCATTTTTGCTGTAAAAGTCTTATAAACAGGGTTTTCACTGGGTAAAAAAAAAGTCTAAAATCTAATATAATCAAAAAATTTTACATTTGCTGTTCTAGCTCTTCTTTAAATTGCTTCCGCAGCACTTAAATGTAATTCACTGTATTGCATACTACAAATGAGACCAGCTGTCATTATCGGACTGTACAAGCATAAAACTGATTTTATTTTTTAGCTATGGGGAAGTGCAAGTTTAGCGATACTTGGCTTAAAAAAATTATTTAGACAATTTAAACAAGCAACGTATTTGTAGACGTGTTTTTGATATTGTGATATACTGTAGGTGTTGCATTTTATTCTCAATGGTCTGTAAAAGGTCTCACAAAGTCTTAAATTTGACTTTGAAACCTGCAGAAACCCCTGCATAAAGCAGAGCTCCTGAAAGGTTAAACGGGTCTGAAAGTGCTGACCACATTCCTTCACAAACAGGTTTTTATCCCTGGGAATTTAGAAGCATAATGGCACATTTTCCGATCGCGCACCAGGTGTTTACAAACTCCCGCACATTCCATTAACACCACTCAGCTGCTTCATTCCTTACAGAAACATCCCGACTCGGCGCTTTCTCCACCAGACAGGCGTCTGTATTAACCTTTTTAACCATATTAACCTCCACCTCGAATGTGATGTACACTTGTGGATGACACGATGCAGTAACCTCTCCTGTTTTTATGTTTTTTTTACCCCCTCCCTCTGTGTCTTCTCCGTTTGCATGCCCTCTTCGGACCTGCAGAAGATATTAGTGGGGATGGTAAAGTCTTATGCCTTTCATCTCGCATGTTTTCACCTTGATCCGATGCTATCAGCTTGATGAGATCAGATGTAGATAGACTGCGAAAAAGTTCCAGGCGGGTGTGAAAAGCAAGAGTTCTTTTATAAATGAAAGTGTTCATCAATAAACAAAATAAAATGTAAGTGAACAGAAATCAAATTGATATTTGGTGGTACCACCGCATCAGATCTTCTAGGTACACTTGCACATCGTTTTTCGAAGGAACTTAGCAGGTAGGTCGTTCCAAACAGCTTCGGGACCTAAACGCAGATCTTCTGTAGACGTAGGCTGCCTCAAATCCTTTGGTCTCTTCATGTACTCGCAGACAGACACGATGATGTTGAGATCAGGGCTCTGTTGGGGACAGAACTATTACTTCCATGTCTTTACGCTGGAGATTAGTTCTTAATGTCATTGGCTCTATGTTTGGGGTCATTGTCCTGCTACAGGGGGCCAATCAGATGCCTCCCTGAGGGTACCGCATGATGGAAAAGTATCTGCCTGTACTCCTCAGCATTCAGAGCACTATTAATCCTGACCAAATCTCCAACTTTGTTTGTAGAAAAGAAGCACCAAACTTATAGGAAACCTCCACCATGCTTCACTGTTGCCTGTAGACACTAATTATTGTATCGCTTTCCAGTCCAGAGAACCTGCTGCCATGTTCCTGCCCTCAGTTCCTGTTTTCATGCACAGATGAGTCGCTTAGCCTTGTTTTCATGTCGGAGGTGTGGCTTTTTGACCGCAATTCTTCCATGAAGGCCACTCCTGGCCAGACTTGTCTCAGATATTAAATTGGGGGTAGCTGGATCCCACTTGTTTCTGCCAGTTCTTTGCTGATGGCACCTCTGGACATCTGATATTGAAGGGAAATAAGCATGATGTGTCTTTCATCTGCTGCATGAAGTTTTTGCCTGGGAGAGACCTTACTGATGCAGAAGAACTACCTTGTGTCTTGTTGCTGTGCTCTTGAACCTGTGGCATGACATGAAAAGTCTTTTCCGCAACTCTCTCCTCAGTAGCAGAGAAGTTTCCCCACTGTGGGACAGATAAGGATTTATCTTATCTTAGTTTGGCTGTTCCTCACCCAGTTTGAAGCGCCTACACAGCTTTTTCAGTACATGACAGGGTTTCAACCTACATATGAAATTGATGATCATTAGCACCTGCTTTGTAGAATTGGTTAATCAGATACCTGACTCAGATCCTACAGAAATCCCTGACTTTGTGCAAGTGTATTAAGTGTGCGAAACTAAGAATTGAAATCTGAAGGGTGGTCACACCATATACTGATCCGGTTTGGATTGTTATTCTGTTCATTTACTTTCCATGTTGTTTTGTTGTTTTCTTGGATTTAGCACCTTTTCACACCTGCCTAAAATTATTGCACAGTAATATACACTATATTGACAAAAGTATTTGGACACCTGAGTTTCCCAGCCATATGTGGTTCTTTCCCAAACTGTTCATCGCTAAGCTGAAGACCTACAATTGTATAGTGTCTTTGAATGCAGGGCATTGCCCCTGTTCACAAAGCCAACTCCATGAATATATGCTCTATAAGGGTTAGTGTGGAAGATCTTCTGCTATAGAACTCCAACACTATTGAACACCTTTGGGATGAATGTGTGAACACTAACTGCTCCCCAGGCCTCCTCACCTCACCTAAATCAGTATTTGACTACTAACACCCTTGTGGCTAAATGAATCTTCCACAGATCTCCAAAAGCACACTCTAAAATCTAGTGGAACATCTTCCCAGAAGGGTGGAGAAAATTATAATTGGAATAATTATAATACAATTGTGAACAAATGTGACATGTGATCAATATGCACATACCATACTTATGACCAGGTGTCCGCAAACTTTTGGAAATATTGTGTGAGTGTGTGTGAGTGTGTGTGTGTGTAATATTAGGGCTGTCAAAATTAACATAGTAACACATCATTTCGCCATGACGCACACATCCGGCAATTAAAACCGTCCGTGTGGAAACATAGCAAAAGTTCCTTTTGGTGTCCTGATAATTTACACGATTTAAAACACCATCATTACTTTAAAACATTTACAAGAATATTTGGTCTTCATGCTCTATGTTGAGTTTGGTTTCATCACTAATAAACATACATTTCCATAAAGCATCAATATTTGTCCATGCGCATGTTGATTAGAGTATTAAAAACTTTGAAAAGATAAAAATGTGCAATTAAGTTGCGATTATTCACAAGTCAACATGACAATCATACGATTAATCACAATTATATATTTTAATTGATCGACAGCCCTAATCTATATATATATATATATATATATATATATATATATATATATATATATATATATATATATAAAATTAATTATATATTTTTTCTTGTATCTTGTTCTTCTTCTTGTTTCTCATAAATTTCTGTCTAAATCTCTCCGTTTCCACTTCCATGCACATTTCTCTTACACCTTAGCATATAAGTAGAAGTAGATTGCCAAATCGGACGGAGCAAACTGAAGGGGACGGAGGAGTCACTTCCTTCCTTCCTTCACTCCTCCCTCACATGACTGTGCTGCCCTGTGATTGGCCAGACAGGCAGATGGATAAATATACACCACGCGAGTGTACGAGCAGACTGCGTGGAAAGAGTGGAAAGAGAGAAGCCACACACTAAAGCTTTGTGTTAGTCTGGAGAGAGAGAGAGAGTGTGTGTGTGTGTGTGCGCGTGCGTGCGTGTGCATGCGTCTAGTCGTGTGGGTGTGATTGGGTAGAGTTTTCCAGGCTGACTCATGAGTTTATTTCTATTCAGGGCCAGCGGAATAGTACACGGGTGTTTATTGGTGTAGTTTGTGCGTAGGTTCGGACTGGCCGATGTTGCTGTTGCATGGTGTTGTGATGCGCCGTCCTGACCGCTGCCTCTTGTGCTGTCTCCCCTACAGAAACAGACGACTATGCAGAGATCATAGATGAGGAGGACACTTACACCATGCCTTCCAGTAAGTACTGCTAACTCCTTCACCCTGACTGAAGTAAGAATGTGTGTATGTGTTTGCTCCGTCACAGACTCTCTCCTGGGACCCAGATGTTGCTGTCCGGCTCACGCCAACACTCTTGCGAGCATGGTTCTCTGAGCCGCCCACCACCCAACACATCCCTTCAAGCCTGGCTTGTTTGGTTTTTTCTTGTGGTGGCCAGAGAACTTAGTCTGTTTCTTTAGGAAGGCAGTTAGGAATGTAGTAATAGACAGAAATAGGCTTCCTGCTGCATGTAGATTCATTAACAATCCAATTTCATACAAATTAAAACGCAGACTGAGACAAATGAATCATGCCGAAGACATCGCTCTCACTTTACATAATACACACGGCTACACACACCGATCAGGCACAACATTATGACCACATGCCTAATATTGTGTCTGTCTCCCTTTTGCTGCCCAAAATAGTTCTGATCCATTTAGCATTAACAGCTTTAACTTCAGCAGTTTGAGCTACAGGAGCTCGTCTGTTGGTTCGGCCCACACGGACCAGCCTTCGCTCCTCACGTGAATCAATGAGCCTCGGCTGCTCAAGACCCTGTCGCCGGTTCACCACTGTTCCATCCTTGGAGCACTTTTAATAGATTCTGACCACTGTAGACTGGAAACATCCCACTAGAGCTGCAGTTTTGGAGATGCTCTGACCCAGTCGTCTAGACGTCACAATTTGTCAAACTCGTTTAAATCCTTACGCTCGCATATTTTTCCTGCTTTTAACATCAACTTTGAGGATAAAGTGCTCACTTGCTGCCTAATAACATAATCCACCCACTAACAGGTGCCATGATGATGTAATCAGTGTTCTTCACTTCAGAATGTTATAATATCATAATGCTATGCCTGATCGATGTATATTTACCTACTGTATATACTCCCCTTCTTACACTCCAGTAAGCACTTTATCCTGGTCAGGGTCACAATGGATCCATAGTCTGTCCCAAGGATGTTGCACAAGTGTCAGGAATAAACCCTGAATGAGACAGTGCTGTTAGTTTATTCATCTGAATACATATACTGGAGACCTTTACCTCTGTACAGCTAAACTGGATGAACTTGTGCCTTCATTGCCACTGAATTCTCCCACAGTGGTGCTTTCAGTCCTCATGTATGTGGTTCATGGTGCTTTAGGGGAGCAGGTTAGTTCTTGCCTTCTATTACTGCTTTAATAGAGCACCCAGTTCAGGTAAGGAACTGGCCCTTTATCAGAACACTAAGATTCTCGAGACAGTAAGGGACTGGGTTTTTTATTAGCCATGGTGACAATAAGGTGTCATTATTACAGAGTGAGTCAGAGCTATATAAGGATGCTGGTGCTCATGGTCATATGAGACTGAAGCACCAAGAACTTCTGGACTAAATACTGCCACAGACACATCACATGCCAGAAGACTTAGATACTGCAAAGCGGGGTTTTAAACATTGAGCTGTTTATGACGACAAGAAATTTGTGATCATTGTGAGACTTATGTATGTCTAAACTACTAATAGTTAGCTACCTCTTTATTTTTCGGAGAGAACGAGCCAAAGCCACTCAAGAACACTCCCATGTTTCTTTAACACGCGAATTACAGAGCCTTACGATGCATTATGCATATTTACTTTAGAAAAACAGTGTTTACTGTTGAATGAATTTTGTCACAACTATTGTAGATAATTTTGCATTGCCGACAGTAGAGGTCAACCGATATCTAGTTTTGATTGTACTTACCGAAAATCAAGTAATTAATCAATTTGAAATGGATTAAAAAAAAAAACCACAATGTAAAATAGTACTGCACTTTATAATTTTTTTTAAATAAATGAAATAAAGTTTGAGATGCTATGAAAATGAACTGAAATTCAAACTGAAACACTTTTCGCCTCTAGAGGCCGCTCTCGTATCGTATAGCGCAACCCGGAAAAACTCGGTATGGATTTCAATCAACTCGTCTGCAAAACCAATGAATCGGTCGACCTCTAGCCAGCGTGGCGGTGCTCCGTAGCACCCACGCAGTCATTCATTACCATTTACTGAATTGTTTGTCATGTTTATGTTGATGTAGCCTTCCTCTACATGCAGTCTTTAACCTCTTCAGCTGATTGCTACATAACTTTACTTATTCCTAAAGCTCAAAGGATGGGCGTAGCTTTTGTTTACGAAGTGTGTAAAATAAGATATTATTAGAAACCAATTTAAACTCAATGAATAATTTCTGATAGAATTTTTAGTGTTTATTTTAACCACACTTGCATTGGCTATTTAATATCACGATCACAGTAAATAAATGTATCTGTTTCTTCTATCCTGCTGCTGTGACATCGATTGACAGCCAAACGAGAGTTTTATCATAGTGAGATGTTTACGAGCAGCGCAAATATAAGCGATTAATTCACCTGATCAGATTTTATCGGCCAACTCGTGTCAAACATGCCGAGTGCCATCATTCTAAGCTACGCTTGTACTTCTGGTCATCTTGTCTGTCATTCTGTCTCCTTCATGCTCTGTGTCTAATTCTGCTCAGTTCTAAAAGCCAGCTCTCTCACTTTTCTCCCTACCGTAATCCCCCAGCCGAGTGGTACGGAGTAGACAAAGGTAATCTTTGATTCTTGTTTTCTTCTTCCTTTCACCTTTCTGATTTCTGTTTTTTCTTTTGTTCTTCATGTTGCTTGCTTGTGTTTTGTCGTGATGGATCTGAGGTTAATCAGGTTCAGACTTCTCAAAGTAGGAGAGCTGATCTGAAGGAAATATTTGGCTTTGCACTTATTCATTCAGCGACCGCAGGAAAAAAAAGAGTGGCGCTGATGCTACAGCAGTGATCTCTTACATGCGAGACGTTTGACTGATATTAGCCCTGGTCGCTCAGCATGCCTTTATAATTGTAACATTACAGTGTCATTTTATTGCACAGTCCTCGTTTACACAGAAGTGTGCACCACACACACACACACACACACACACACACACACACACACACACACTTATTTTTAAGGTAAAAACCTGCTTAACTTATAGTAGTTAAATCTCCACTATCGATAAACTCTGTGGACAAATGCATTGGGACACCTGACTTTTCCAGCTTTATGTGGTGCTTCTCTAGACTTTTACCACAAAGGAGGAGTTTGCTTTGCTGTGCTAACATCCTTTGCAGCTGAATGAATCCCCACACAAAACTTCGCAAGATCTAGTGGAACAGTGGGTTATTATAAGAGATGATAATTTGGTGAATAAATGTGGGATAAGAAAAGATAATATATAACTTTATTAATCCTTTTTGCCAGACACTGCTTTAGTGTAAATGAAAAAATAAATAAAATATTCTCTCTCTCTCTCTCTCTCTCTCTCTCTCTCTCTCTCTCTCTCTCTCGATTATACACAAAAGGTGCCAAGGACCTAAGAATATATATTGCACATAATAAGTTCAGTACCATATCAATCTTGTGATCAGGTGTCCACAAATTTTTGTCCATGTAGTGTACCGTTTAATGTGAAACATATTGGTTCCTGTTATCACTTGCATTAGAGCAGCTGTATTTAGAGCCGTCTTTTCCTCATCAGCCTCTTTTTATGAAGTGCATGAGGTGAAAATGTCTTAATACTGTAACATCCTGGATGGATGGAAAAACTGGAGACTTCTTCTGAAATTTGTATCTCTTGATTCAAGTTATTACTGTAAAACGTGCCAACATATCGAAACAAACGCATCAACATAGACCTGTGAATTGCCTTCCAACTACAGGGTTTCCGCTGGGTCTTAAAAAGTCTAAAATGGTCTAAAGAGGTCTAACATTTAGTAATTTAATTTTTAGGCCATAAAAAGTCTTATATTTGCTGTTCTAGGTCTTAAATCATTTTAAACGGGTCCTAATTTCCCGCTGTCCATCTAATGCTACCTCTAACGCTTACCGAAATGCTTCACTTTCTAATGTTTGTTAGTTTCCGTGGTGTTGTAGTTTTTTTTTTTCACGAGTCCAAATATAATTCGCTGTATTACGACTACAAATGAGACCAACAGGCAACAGCCAATCGGCTTTGTTATTAGAGCGAAGGGGGAAGTGCATTTGGTTATGGCCAGTTGCTAAAAACGTATTTTTGTGCGTATTTTTGTTCTTAAATTGAATTCTCAATGGTCTTAAAATGTTTTCAATTGGACTTGGTGAAACCTGCAGAAACCCTGATCTAGCACCATGGTCAGCGCTTTGGTTTGACCAATCAGAATTCAGCACACGTCGCCATTCAGCCATATATATATATATATATATATATATATATATATATATATATATATATATATATATATATATATATATATATACTAGCGTTCCTGTTGCGTAGTGTAGTTATTTTGTCATTTTGCATGTTGTTGCCTTGCCACATAGTTCTGATATTAGTGCATACAAATAAATAAATCGGTGGCTTCTGCTCTAGTTCTACCATGCTTCAGTTCCTAACTACTTCATGTGCTTTGTGTGTGCAGCCAGGGATTATGAGATCCAGCGAGAACGCATCGAGTTGGGCCGCTGCATCGGAGAAGGCCAGTTTGGAGACGTGCATCAGGGGATCTACGCCAGCCCAGTGAGCACCACCACACCCCTTTCCCAGAAACGACTCACAACTAGCACGGCCTAACCAAACCAAACAAATCAAACCATTCAAGCCAATTTTCCTGCAATTCTCTAAGAATGCATTGTTTTTGTGATGATGATGATGATGATGATGATGATGATGAGTATATAAGGTTTCAACCAGTTGCCAGCATATTATTCATACCCATTATTTAAAGTGCATGTTTGGTGTCCAGAGGTTTTAGAGCAGAATTTTAGCTTCCACTAAAACCACCCCACGAGGGTCGACGAATATGTTTTTTATTTCTATTATATCCGCAAAATGTTCAGCGTTGGCTCTCGTACATGCCTCGACTGGATGTCATGGTTTGTCAAATGCTTTGTTGTCTGGTTTTCAGGAGAACCCTTCTCTGTCCGTGGCCATTAAAACGTGTAAGAACTGCACCTCGGATAGTGTGCGGGAGAAATTCCTGCAGGAAGCCTGTGAGTAAGACAAACCTACTGCAGCAGACACGTCTGGACGTCCTGTAAATGTTGCCAAATCCGGTTAATAAGGTTGCATTTAATAAAAATAAAAAGACTCGTTTGGAAAGTCTGGTGTTCTCCAACCAGTTTGAAACTACAGCAACCAGAACATTTGATTCCAAGTGTGAAAGGTGGCACCAAACGAGCTAGTTCATCCACCATTTAATCCTTCGCTAGCATACCACGTTGCTTTTTTATTCAGTGAATCAGCATATTTAATTGCTGATGTTTAATTCCTGTTAACAGCAGCACTCGCAATTTTTCTAGCTGAAAGGTTTATATTAATGCCTTCATCCTAATTTGCTATCGTTTCGATTCTATTTGATTTCGTATCAGAAGACTTAACAGCTTTTATTGTTACAATTCTGTTTTGCTGCTGTTCCAAATAGCAATTGATTTGCTTTTTTTTTGGGAGTTTATTAATCTGTTGGAAAATCCATAATATTAATTGAAATACCTTTTGTTTCATATTCCACAGTGACGATGCGGCAGTTCGACCATCCCCACATTGTCAAACTGATTGGTGTAATCACAGAGAACCCGGTGTGGATCATCATGGAGCTCTGCACCCTCGGCGAGGTGAGGTTTACTCACTTACCGTTAGTGTTATACGTTACTTATAATGTATAGAGCAGGGAGGCGCATCCCATTCGCATGCCATTCGCATCTCGTGCATAGCCAATTAAACATTAAAGATGCATATAAGGCAGGTACTGATGCGATGTGAAACGATTCACCCCCTATTACGATGCAGTGCGATCCGATTCAACACAATGTTATTCAGCGCAGAACAATACAATGGGAAAATATATACTTAACTCCTGTTGTGTCTGCAGGAAGACGCAGCTCTACCTCTGCCATGTTAATCTGTGACTCTCGGGACACATCTCGGTCTCGGAAGTTTTGCGATACGTCATATTCACGCAAACAGTTTTCCGAGGAGAAATCAATCTACATATAAAATATCGGTCGCAAATTATCAGTCGCTTTCTAAATAATCAAATTATAGCGCAGCTGCTAACAATTTTATATAAATGAATCCTTTTTTAGCAGTGCAAATGTGTTCAAAACACACTTGTATCCAATGCTCATCTTTTCGTTACTATAATCATTATTGCAAATCGATGAATTTTACCATCACTAATGTAAAGAGCGTGGTTCAACATTTGGTGATTTTCATTTATTAATTTATTTTGTGTGTGTGTGTTTTAAAGCTGAGGTCGTTTTTACAAGTGAGGAAATACAACCTGGATCTGGCGTCACTGATTCTGTACGCCTACCAGTTGAGCACAGCTTTGGCTTACCTGGAGAGCAAGAGATTCGTACACAGGTGAGACACAACATTTTAATAAAAAAATTAAGTAAT
The DNA here is from genome assembly GCF_014805685.1 of Silurus meridionalis. NCBI lineage: Eukaryota > Metazoa > Chordata > Actinopteri > Siluriformes > Siluridae > Silurus > Silurus meridionalis. The sequence goes on along the minus strand of NC_060905.1, from coordinate 17,529,269 downwards.
ACAAAATTGAATCATATAAACATAATGTAAATGCGTGCCTTGTACGTGCGTGTTTTCTGCAGGGACATTGCTGCCAGGAATGTCTTGGTGTCTTCCGCAGACTGTGTGAAACTTGGAGATTTCGGACTCTCCAGGTACATGGAGGACAGCTCCTATTACAAAGGTAACGAAGCCCTATGGACTTTCTCTTTATTTTATTTATTCATTTATTTATTTTTCACTGCAAATATTCTTGGGTCAGTTTATTCAAAATCAAAAGACACATCAGCTTGGAGTCGAATCGCATTTTCTGGGTTTTTCCTAAATGTTTTACACCGCATCAGACAGAGGTTAGGTTTTATGCTCACATAGGTGCAATGGTTGATAGCGCTGGTTTTTATAAAAAAAAAATTCCATGTAACATTTTTTATCCTTTTTTTCATGAAAAACTGACCGAATTGTGGGTGGGTTGATCCCATTGCTGTGTAGCTTCCCAGACTATTAAGATACAACCTCAGAATACAACCCCCAATCACAATATGTAAGAATTAGCACATTTTGTCTCGGAGGGACGATAATTTCCCGAAATTTGTAGACGAGTGTAATTTGTCCTTATCCAGGACAACTCATCCGTTATCTCAGTTATACAGCTGAGCAATTGAGGGTTAAGGGTCTCAATGGCCCTGCAGTGGAAAGATTTAAACCCATGACCTTCTGATCAGAACTCCACTGAGCTAACACTCTCATGATGATAATGATGGCTGACAATGACTGATGAGTGTTCTTATCCTATAGCACCCTCTAGTGGTCCATGATAAATATTTCCTATTTAACATATTCAAAAAGAGATTGGTGTTCGTTTGAAACTTACTTTAGACTATAAATCTGAGGCTTTGTCAGTAGTTTTGTTGGTACATGCTGTTATTTGTGCATTTAAGATTTACAGATGTGGCAACTGTGAACTTTTTTTTCCCCTTAGCCTCCAAAGGGAAATTGCCAATCAAATGGATGGCACCAGAATCCATAAACTTCCGCCGCTTTACCTCAGCCAGTGATGTTTGGATGTTCGGTAAGTTACTTTTACATCATAAAGGTCCTTTTTTCACATAATCATCGTATTCATTTTAGTTTATTTAATCGATGAGCTCTTTATGTGCGTGTTTGTCTAATTGCACTATACAGACACAAATTTGCGGACACCGGAGCGTAACGTTGCTTGCTGCGCCTTTTTGAACATCCCATTCCACATTTAGTCCCCATTTGCTCTTATTATAAGCTCCACTCTTCTGGGAAGATGTTCCAGATGAACATCTGATGATTCTGGAGATTTTGTTCTCATTCAGCTACAAGGCTGAGGAGGCCTGGTGTGCAGTCAACAGGAAAAATTCATCTCAAAGGTGTTCAGTAGGTTTAAAGCTCTATAGCAGGAGGTCTTCCACTCCAACACATGGCTTTGTGCACAGGGGCATTGTGATGCTGGAACAGGTTTACGCAGTTATGTATGGGGAGTTGCTCAAGGGTGAAAATGTTTGTTGAGTAACTTAAACATTTCTTTTTAATTTAGACATTATAAGTATAATCCTCTCTCTCTGTCTCTGTCTCTCTCTCTCTCTCTCTTTCAGGTGTGTGCATGTGGGAAATATTGATGTACGGCATCAAACCCTTCCAAGGTGTGAAAAACAACGACGTGATCGGCCGAATAGAGAATGGCGAGCGCCTGGCCATGCCCCCCAACTGCCCCCCCACCCTTTACAGCCTGATGACCAAGTGCTGGGCGTACGACCCGGGCAAGAGGCCACGTTTCACTGAACTCAAGACACAACTCAGGTTTGGCTGCTTTTCTCATTTGCAACCAATTTTCCCACCGAGGGCCATTGTGTTGAATCAAACTGAATTCGAAACGCACTGCATTGTAATATGGGTGAATCGTATCGGAGCCCATAAGTAGCTGCTTCATATTTTTTTGTATTAGAAGTCCACTATGAAACACCAGGGGTCAGTGTTTTATTGCAAAATTGTATGAATTTTCAGTCCACCGTTAAAGCTGGACTCTGTGTTAATAGAGAGATACAGTGGTACCTTGACCTACGAGTTTAATTCGTTCCGTGGACGAGCTCATATCTCAATTTGCTTATAGCATCTGATCGTTTACGTTTTATAACAGAATGGATGGTTTCATCTGTTGAATCTCTACTCCTCTGTTCAGCACTATTCTGGACGAGGAGAAAGCTCAGCAGGAGGAGCGCATGCGTATGGAGTTGAGGCGCCAAGTCACTGTGTCCTGGGACTCAGGAGGATCGGACGATGCTCCTCCGAAAGTAAGATACACTGCGATTATCAAGCAGCACACTTTTCAGGTGAAATGGGAAAGAAACAGGTTTGTTAGCAGATGAGGATCAGAGAAATTGGAAAAAAAATACATGCCTTGTGTTATAAAGGCTGTTTTTGTATCATGAGATCATGTGGTTTTGTCTCCTTAGCAGTGCTGAGATTTTTCGTTCAAAATCACCATTATTCTGAAGTTTAGCAGATTGGTGCAGAATGATGACTATTTACATGTAGTAAAAGGTTGAAAAGCCATTAGGGAGGCACAAGTCAGTGCACTCTTGGTGCTGGTCCCAAGCTCTGATAAATAGGGAGGGTTGCGTTAGGAAGGGCATCCAGCATAAAACGTGCCAAATTAAATATGCGGATCACGAATCAGAATTACAAACCGGATCGGTCGAGGCCCGGGATACTAACGACCGCCACAGGTATCGTTAGCCAACAGGGTACCTGTGGAAATTGGGCTACTGTTGGCTGAAGGAGGAAAAGGAGAAGTGGAGGAGAGTGGAGGTTTGGGGTAGTACTTTAAATGTTGGTACTATGACTGGTAAAGGGAGATAGGAAGCTGATATGATGGAGAGGAGGATATGTTGTGTGTTCAGGAGACCAAGTGGAAAGGGAGTAAGGCCAGAAACATTGGAGGTGTTTAAACTGTTCCATCATGGTGTGGATGGAAAGAGAAATAGTGTAGGGGTGATTCTGAAGGAAGAGTACAGTAAGAGTGTAGTGGAGGTGAAGAGAGTTTCTGATAGAGTGATGGAAGTTGAAGGGTTGATGGTAAATGTCATTAGTGCCTATGCTCCACAAGTTGGCTGTGAGATGGAGGAGAAGGAACAATTCTGGAGTGAGTTGAGATGAAGTGGTAGAAGGTTTATCTAGGAATGAACTATTGGTGATTGGGGCAGACTTTAATGGGCATGTAGGTGAAGGGAACAGAGGTGATGAGGAGGTGATGGTAGGTATGGCCTTAAGGAGAGGAATGTGGAAGGGCAGATGGTGGTAGATTTTGCTAAAAGGATATAAATGGCAGTGGTGAACACTTATTTTAAGAAGAAGGAGGATCATAGGGAGACGTATAAGAGTGGAGGAAGGTGCACACAGGTGGACTATGTTCTATGTAGGAGATGCAACCTGAAGGAGATTGGAGACTGTAAGGTATTGGCAGGGGACAGTGTAGCTAGACAGCATCAGATGGTGGTCTGTAGGATGGTTTTGGAGGTGAAGAAGAAGAGGAGGAGAGTGAGGACTGAAAGAAGAAAAAGAGGGTGGAAACTAAAGGAGGAAGAGTGTAGTGTGAGATTGAGGGAAGAGGTTAGACAGGGGCTCGGTAGTGGTGAAGAGGTGTTGGGGGATTGGGAAACTACTGCAGGAGTGATAAGGGAGGCTGCTAAAAAGGTACTTGGTGTGACATCTGGAAATAGAAAGGAAGACAAAGAGACATGGTGGTGGAACAAGGAAGTGCAGGAGAGCATAAGGGGAAAGAGGTTGGAGAAACAGAATTGGGATCAACAGAGAGATGTGAAAAGTAGGCAGGAGTACAAGGAGATGCGAAGCAGGTTAAGAGGGATGTGGCGAAAGCCAAGGAAAAGGCGTATAAGGAGCTGTAGGAGAAGTTGGACACTAAGGAAGGAGAATAGGATTTGTATCAACTGGCCAAGCAGAGGGACCGAGCTGAGAAGAATGTACTGGAATTTAGACCAATAAGAAGAGGTGACCATCTTTGAGCAACAGTATGGTTTCATGCCGAGGAAGAGCACCACAAACGCCTTATTTGCTTTGAGAATGTTGATTGAGAAGTTTAGAGAAGGTCAAAAGGAGTTGCATTGTGTATTTGTGGATTTAGAGAAAGCGTACGACAGGGTGGAGAGAGAGGAGTTGTGGTATTGTATGAGGTAGTCAAGTGTGTCAGAGAAGTATGTGAGGGTGGTGCAGGACATGTATGAGGACAGTGTGACAGCAGTGAAGTGTGCAGTAGGAACGGCAGACTGGTTCAGGGTAAGGGTTGGTCTACATCAAGTATCGGCTCTGAGCCCTTTCCTGTTTGCAGTGGTGATGGACAGGTTGATGGACGAGGTCAGACAGGAGTCTCCCTGGACTATGATGTTTGTGGATGATATTGTGATTTGTGGTGAGAGTAGAGAGCAGGTTGAGAAGAGCCTGGAGAGGTGGAGGTACGTGTTGGAGAAAAGGGGAATGAAAGTCAGTAGGAGTAAGACATAGTACATGTGTGTGAATGAGAAGGAGGGCAGTGGAGTGATGCGGTTGCAGGGAGAAGAGGTGGAGAAGGTGGAGTAGTTCAGGTACCTGGGGTCAACAGTGCAAAGTAATGGAGGGTGTGTTAGAGAAGTGAAGAAAAGAGTGCAGGCAGGGTGGAGTGGGTGGAGAAGAGTGATAGCAGGAGTGATTTGTGATAGAAGAGTATTTGTGAGAGTGAAAGGGAAAGTTTATAGAACTGTGGTGAGACCTGCGATGTTGTATGGATTAGAGACAGTGGCATTGAGTAAAAGACAGGGGGTGGAGCAGGAGGTAGCAGAGCTGAAGATGTTGAGGTTTTTGTTGGGAGTGATGAGGATGGACAAGACAGCACATGTAGGACGTTTTGGAGTCAAGGTGAGGGAGGCGAGATTGAGATGGCTTAGACATGTGCAGAGGAGGGACATGGGGTATATCAGTAGGAGAATGCTGAGGATGGAGCCACCAGGAAGGAGGAGAAGAGGAAGACCAAGAAGGAGGTTAATGGATGTGGTGAGGGAAGACATGCAGGTAGTTGGTTTAAAAGAGGCAGATGTAGAGGACAGGGTGGTATGGAGATGGATGATCTGCTGTGGAGACCCCTAATGGGAGCAGCTGGAAGAAGAAGAAAAAGAAAAGGTTGAAAAAGCCATTTGTATGAAACTTTCTGTAAGTTTCCTGTACCATTTCTCTGTTACTAACAGAAAGTGTACAGAAGAAAAATCTAACTTTTATTTCTCTGTAAAAGATCTCAGAGGCAGGAAAGTACTTGTGATTTATCCTGTCGCGTGTTTTGAACCGAGCAGTCTGTTCTGAAACGCAGTCTTCCGGTACTTAACCCTGGAATTTTTGAGACGTCCTCCAAAGATCACAATTCACCGGGACACCATATTTCATCACACTTTATCACTTTGCCCCGATCAGCCAGTGTACCTTCAGCAGTCTTATATAACCGACCTGTTTTTTTTTGTGTTTGTTTTTTTTGTGTATGTTTTTTTGGTGAATGTGAAAAAGCCTTCGCTGATCTCATTTCCACAGTGCACTGGACGAGTCTTTATCCAGGAAAGTTCAGTGGAATGTCAAAATCAAGCAGTATTTGATATTTAGAATATTCTATCATAGTTGTCCGAGTGTAGAGTGAAGTGGTGAGTCAACATCCAAGATAAACTGATACACACTGCTTTTTTTTTCTTCTTTCTGCAGCCCAGCCGGCCAGGTTATCCCAGTCCCCGATCCAGTGAAGGTTTCTTCCCAAGTCCTCAACATGCAGGACAGCACAATCATTACCAGGTAACTTGCACATCCCACACTAAAACCAACCACATGCAGTTTTCTGGTGTAAAGGTCGACAGATACAGGTTTTTCTCTGGACATTTACGATATTTAGAAACAGAATTGATGCAAAGAACTTCAATTGGTCATTTAGTTTAGCAAATGAGCACACGAGAAAAAAAAAATGTAATACGATGTAAAAAAAAAAAGCTAAACAAATACGTAAGGATCGCTGCAAGTGTAAACAACGCTCGCTTTATATATTCCAACTTCTGAGCTCTTCCCTGTTCGGATGCAGAATACAGACTTTCCTTTCGAAAATGGCAAAAAAAAATCACCCAATTGCTCGGCAGGCCTCTATGCTGATGTAAATAAAAGTCATAGTTCATCAATGTGGGGTTTTCAGAGTAGATCTGACATGGATCCGATGGCAATTTATTCCTGAAGCACAATTTTTTATCAAACACTAGAAACCAACTGTCGCCGGCCTAGGGGACGCCAAAAAGCATTGAGATAACCGATGATTGAGATAAACGAAAACCAATATGGCGGCAATATATTAACGTGCTTGAAATTTCTTTGTGTACATGAAGTACGTTATTAAATGAGAATGTGCATGCACGTTTTTTTGGAGGTTTTTTTACACAACAGCATTGCCGCGATTTAAATGATTGGTCATGCCGATTGATATAACCTGTAATGCGGATAAGGAGGCGGAAGCCGAAGTAAATGCAAACAAAGTTTATTGAGAATACTCAGGAGATAATCCACCAATACTTGTAGAGAAGCAGTTAATATCAAGTGGTGCGTTTCGGGAGCGCGGTCCACGAAGTTCTGTGAAAGCAGAGACAGTTTGTGTAGAGAATCCACGGATCCACGCTATGGAAATCGCATCGCTGGGTAGCAACGGATAAACATGTTGCAGACAGCGTGAACATGGAAAACAGCCGGATCGGGGTGCCGTTGAGAGAATGCGGAGTCCGAGAAGAAGGGTACGTAGCGGGATACGTATACGCGATTACACAGACCACCATGAACCAACACATACGATCATGCACAAACAATAACGGACCGCGAGTGTGTGGAGGTGAGGGGCTTAAATAGGAGATGGGATGAGTGAGTAAATAAGAGTCAGGTGTGTGTAATCAGCATGACTGCGACGAGCTCGCCAGCGCGGGAGAAGAAGCAGGGTGCTTCGGGGAATGCCGCCGGCGAAGGGGGCGTGGCAGGGGGATTCCTGACATAACGGATGTTGAGTGGCAAATTTGCCCCCCTTGTGCTCGAGATATTAGGGTTCGGTGACATAAAAATCGACATAACGATTTAAAAAATGCTTAGAATGCGAGAATTTGGCGGTTCCACTTCAAAAACGTCGACTTAATAGGGTTGGTGAGTTAACTGAGGTCGAGATAAGTGGGTTCCACTGTATTGTTTTTTGTTTTTTTAATTGTTACTTTCGTTTCACATAATTACTACCAGGCTCTGAAATTCCGATGGCGCACGATTCCTTTGCAGCCATTTAAGAAACAACAACGCATGAACAACAAACCGACATTCTATTGTGCTCAGTTTTAGCCTTATAAGGAGCCAAAGTGAAATTCCTGACTGCTGTGAGGTTTTTTTTTATTATTATTTATTTCCATTGGAAGACAGAGAGCAAAAACGAGACCAGACTGTCAAGATTGTATCTCTGTTTTTTGGGCAAAGGTCAAGCTTTTGATGGATGCAATGAGGAAATATTTTCCTGCACATCACTTTTTATTCATCTCTCTTTTGATCGAAGCAGAAAAACAGCTGTTTTCTGCTTTTTTTTTTTTTTTTTTTTTATCTTATCTTATTTTTCCCCCTCCTACTTGTGTTTTGATTTGTGCTTTTCTCTGCTCAAGGGAACGGCTTACCCTGGATCTCACAACATACCGGCAGTGCCCAGTGGAGGATATCCGGGCCAGGCCTCTGTCCTTGAGCCCCATGAGACATGGAATCACCACAGACAAGACGTCCCTGTGTGGTCTCCTAATATGGAGGTGAGCGTCAGGGTTACAGCACACATGAATCGTGTAGAAGGATCTTTGGTCTCTGTCTTTTACACTAGATGTCTATTACATTCCTGGTTTCTTTAGAAAAGTAAAGTTCTATTTGAAGGACTTTTTTTTGTAGCTTAATTTTAATACCTTTCAGGTGCTGCTGTGTGATTTTATTTACATCTGGACTTGCAATGTGTTTATCTCCAACCACAGTGAAAGAACAGGAAGAGCTAAGAACATTTCAGGTCCAACTAGCTACTTTTTCATTTCTTTTTGGACAAAATTCCATGCAGATGTTGCTGTGAGGAGAAACAGGTTTTGTCTGCTCAGACTCATTAATCCCTCACATTTCTATACATTTTCTATATAAATCAATATTATTAATATTATTCATTCAAGTCAGAATGGCAGAACTGTCCATGCAAACTGTGGACCATTGTAGCAAACTAGTGATATAAATTCCAGCCCAAATCCATCCTTCTTGTGTTGCTCAGGAACTTTATGGATCTTTATTATGAGTAGTTATAATAATTATTTATATTATTATTTAATCTTAAAATTAACGAATCGTCCCGCTCTGTCACAATTATGTATCATCTTATCCGTGTGTGTTATGGTTGTAATTGATGTGAATGTTTGATCAAATCTTCTGAAAGACATTTGTGCATGTGTGTGTTTCAGGACGGAGGTGCTCTGGACATGCGGGCCCTGGGTCAGGGGCTGCCGACTCACCTGATGGAGGAGAGGTTGATGTTTCAGCAGCAGCAGATGGAGGAGGATCAGCGTTGGCTTGAGCAGGAGGAAAGCTTCCTGGTAAGTTTCAGCTCATTCTCACAACTGAATGGTTCTCGTTCTCATAGATGGCTGCACTGACAACCACCCAGCTGGTGAGAAACTGGAAATGGCAGAAGAATATTGCATGGCACGTCAACCGATTTTACTGATACCGATAGCTGGGTTGGATCGTACTTGCTGTTAACCGATTAATCAAAATTCCAACCATTTTTAAACTGGATACTAGATTAAACATAATAAAAAAAAACACTGCAAGTAAAATAGTACTGGACTTTATTACAAAAATAAAAACTAAATGTAATTTTAATGCTTTGGCCTTTTTGGAGACATTTAAAGATGGTTATTATAATTATGACTGGATTTCTGTGAAATGGAAACGCTTTACAGTAAAATTCCATTTGTAACATTAAATGAAGTTAATAAATGATTAGAAGTATTGTTCATGATTTATTTGTTAATTTCAACATTTAGTAGTAAATTTTTTGTATGAAGATCATTTTTAACTTTAGTTAACGTACTATGAACTAGCGCGAGTGATTTGCCTCTAGAGGCCGCTCTTGTACCCTGTAATGACAGCGGCGTTGTCAGGCACAACCCGGAAAAACTATCGGTATGGATTTTGCCGTTAGCTGATGGTTCCAGCAATTCAATGTCGGTGCCGATTAATCGACACAACCGATAAATCGGTCGTCCTCTAATGCTTGTTGTTTCGAGTGAGAAGGAGTTACTTGCATATGGCCATTGAAACAGTACAAAAGTAAAGAAGCACACCCTAAAGAAGCAGCATGATTATTTAAAGATTAATTGCCGAGTTCATTTTTTTCTGGTTCAAAATGAGCACTGTGGTTAATGGGACGCATTTTACCAGCTGTAAATTTAATTGCCTAGGCAAAACACCACATGGAGGAAGTGTAGTTTGGATCACACTTCAGCTCAGGTCAGCTCTTTGCTTCTGTCCTACAGAGAAAACAATCCCGAGCCCTGAGTGTGTGTGTGTGTGTGTGTGTGTGTGTGTGGTGTGTGTGTGTGTGTGTGTGTGTGTGTGTGTGTGTGCGCGCACGTACTAAAACGTGTGTGGGCGATCGTGTGTTTGTTTAGACGTTTTAAAGCGAAAAAGCAATATGAAAAACAAAGCTGTAAATCGTGAGCATGTTGTGTGTGACAATCAGACAGGCCTGCAGGATCCGACTCCTCCTCTCGAAACAGTCTGGCTGCTGTTGTGGAAGAAGCGACTGCTCTGTTTCCATTTGCACTCCACAATCTGAAAAAAAAAAAGAATTTCCTCAAGCCGCTTATTATTTGTGCAAACGCCATCAATTTCACTGGAATTTCAGATTCGTGAAAGGCCTTTTCTCACTAAACCAGTTTGGGCTTCTTATAAATGAATCCAGAAGCCATCGTAGATGCCTTTTTTATTTTTATTATTATTATTGTGTTGCTGAGTTAGCAGAGAATACAGTTTATCCTCCGTTATCACCCTCATATTAATTCTCTGTACTAAATTAGGACTTTTCTGTGCTCATGCTAAATGTCCCGTAAAGACACTGCATACGGCGCACTGTAATTAATTATAATCCAGTGCACTTCCTCAGTAGCTTCATGGATGTGGAAGTGGCTGTGGAAGTGGAACCACAAATTGGTCTTAAATTAATTAGAACTTCATCTAGAGGCGGGTTGTTGGGATCGATCAGAAGAGAAGAAAAGGGCAGAAACACTGGTCACTGCTACTCAGGAGCACATTTAAGAAGTGTAGAGAGTAGATCTACATGCCACTGTTACCCCTTATGGACCGAAATCTATATCTAGAGTTCTCTAAAGCTGGTTTATTGTATTTATTTTTAAATGTTCTATTGTTTAAAAAGCTCCTGGAACATGGAAAAATCCCTGTGGTTTGTGCCTTTCTGAAATTATTTAAAAACTTACTCTGGTGCCAATGTTATATATCTCTGGTCTTCTCTAGGAACGAGACCATGCAAAGGATTCTGGGGATTTTTCTCGATTCTCTTAAACAGAGCGTTAAATTTATCCATGAAGTTCTGGTCATTGTTGGTCATCTATAAAAAGTTTATAAAGGTCACTCTGTTGGAGAACTGTGAAAAGAAGCAGGGAGGGAGAAAGGAGAAGTGGGATGTGTCTGAGTGGGACGAGATGGGAAAAGTGCAGAGAGGAAAATAGAGAAGGAGCCGGTGGGAGTCATTTGGCTGTGTGTTCGTTCAGCGTGTTGCAGCCAGACACATTTAATCCAGACTCCAGCAGTCGTTCTCCGGCACGCCGTCGTGCCGATGGATCGGCGCTCGCCTCGCTCCGTCCTCTCCGTGGTGAGGACGCGCTCCGCTCCCAGGATGCACCTTTTCAAATCCTGCTTTGGAAAACCGGTACTGAGACGCTCCGAGCTGCTTTTGTGGCTGTGGTTTGTTTTTATTTTTGCTTGTTAGCTTTTGGTGAGGAAACCGGAGACTTTGTTACCTGAAATGAGATAAGGAGACTTTAAACCAACTACTGTATATAATGTTTTTTTATATATATATAATTCTATATATAGACACACTTGTTTGTGTATTCTGTTGCCTTTTTTTTTTTTTTGCAAAATGGAGTGGATATATGTGTCCATGATCACTTATGATCTCAGAGAAAACTTTTTGAAAGACACTTTTTATATCAAAATGTTTCCTTTTTTTAGTTGTTTTTTTAGTGCTTGGTGTGTAACTGGGTGTAATTTGTGTGTCTCCAGAAGCCAGAGTCCAGAAATTCAAGGGGCAGTATTGACCGGGAGGACGGTGCTCTCCAGGGGCTGGTAAGTTCCCATAACCCTTTTCATTTTTGTGCTTCATCCCGGAGGTCATTCTGAGTGCACACACACTGCATATGATGTACATCCTGGTGACTAAGTGCATGCATTTCAGAACACGTGTTGTTAACGTTGAAATGGAACTTGAGTTTTTAGTTCCGCTACAGTCACGTTGTAAAGAGGGTATAGTGAGAGGTTAGAAGCAGTCACAAGAAGAGAGGCAGCAGAAACAGCGGCAGCCACAACTGGCTATTTTATGTGACTTCTCAAAAAAAAGAAAAAAAACAGCCGCCGCAAACCACGAGCGTTTTCTCCAAGTAATTACAGCATTTTTTTTTTATGATTGATATAAAGTGTTTTAGGGATGCACAAGTTCTTCAGGAGCTGAGCTACACATGCTTTCCCACAAACCACTCAATTCCGCCCAGTGAAACCAGCCGTGATCCTGCCTACAGTAAAGAGTGAGCAAAGCACTAAAATGCATGCTTTTGTTTCTATTTTCTTTCAGACGGGAAACCAGCATGTATACCAACCTGTGGGCAAAGCAGGTAAGTGATTTAGTAGTGGTGGAATTGTCTAAACAAGCGTTTCTGTGTGTAACTGATGTGAACAGATATGATGTTTAGATAAGCGTTTTATTTGAGGTCGAGTGATGGTGGATTTTACTACGACACCGATAGCCAGGATTTTATATATATATATAATGTATATGCGATGCTCGTCATGGGCGATGTGCTGGATACCGTCTCCACCAGGATCCAGAAGTCCCTCTGCAGGATCTCTGTTTGCCTCATCCTGGTGCCGTTCGTTCCAGCATGGAGGACAGCAGCTCCGAAGTCCTCGTTCGGGATCACGGGTACCTGTGCAGCGACATTGAGAACACAAGCACCAGGAAAACAGCGAGTGTGTACCTTACCTTTAACTGCGGTAGCACAGACATGCCGGACGATGGAATCTCCAATAATCACGGTTGAAGGGGAGAGAATAATTTCTGGGTGGAGATCTCTGAGTAAACGAAATCTGGGCGGGCCGCGTTCTAGGTGCGCTGGGCCTGGGCATGGAAACACGCAGAGTCGAGGTGCTGGGCGTATTCCACCTGGGATTTACCTGGGACGGGTGAGCGTCCGCCCGGGATGGTTCCAGCGCAGCTTTCCGCTTTCGCACCTGCTTTACATGTAGGTTGCAGATCCTACACGGCCTCCAGCTCCAACTCCACCGTGTGCAACTCGAACGAGTCCTCACCTGTGCTCAAAAGCAGACGCACTTCCGGCATATCGCTCATAATAGCAAGTAGAATAATGAGAATCAATGTGAGGCAATGTGATCATCACTAGTGATAGACGGGCTAACGAGCTACAGGCACAGCGTGTCAGGAGAACAAGACGGTATATGTAAAAAAAAAAACGCTGACACAAACACGAAACTCGCAGAAAACTAAAAAAACAGGAAGCTACAGTGATAGAATGACAGGGATTGAAGTAGGGCCAGATGGGGCCACACTTGTGATGAAAATCAAGGAACATCTTAATTTCTGTTCAAACATTGTGTAAGATTCCCTCTATTCCGATGTTTTAAAAAAATACTCTCCTTTTTTTATTTAGATTCCGGAGCCCCACCTAAGAAGCCTCCTCGTCCGGGAGCTCCGTGCCACCTGGGCAGCACAGCCAGCATCAGCCCGGTGGACAGCTATAACGAGGGCGTGAAGGTACGCTAGCTTTTTCATGTCTTGCTGTTTTTATGACGCTTGAGCGCTCTATCATCAGCCAGTACTCACTCGAGTCTGGCTGCACTTTATCATTAACCCGTGAGCATGGCGTAAAGCACACGCGTTGGTTTTCCTCCTATCGTTTTAGAGCCTTTTGTTTGCATGGTTGTTGTAACATGGGACCGAGCAACGGACGACTTGAACGGACGAAAAAAACTAAACGTGCAGCACAAAGAAATGGGGGTGGGGGTGTCAGAAATTCCTTTTGCTTCCTTTAACCAAGCGGCTTGAGTTGCTGCTTGTCAGCAGAACAAGGGAAAGTTTATTATCTGTAGCTAATTAATGCCTGCATATGAATCTACATTCACTTTTAGGGCATTTAGAAGTCGCTCTCATCCAACACGAAGTACAGAAGTGCTTCAAAGTCCCTATCAAGGAATAAATCAACACTGGTTCACTAGGCTGCAAACTCGGGATACCATCAGCCTGAAACTCTTTAGGGGAGGAATTATAGCACCCTTTTTTTAACATAAAGACCTAAAACAAACTGGGAAAACAAGCACTAGTTGAAGTGTTTCAGGAAGAGGTAGGTTTTTGCCTGGCGTTTGAAGATCGGACATCTAAGGGACGTTCATTCCACCACCTCAGTGCCAGAATGGAGACGGTTGGACACCTCGAGCAGCGAAAACAGAAGAAATCTAACCCTATTTATAACCCCAGTAACAGAGCAGACCCTTAGTGGTTGTAAAAATGTATAATCATGATCTTATTTAAGTCCTTATTCAAGAGCTGAACATGTGGGGAGACATGAAAGATGCAAATTCATGGAGTGCTGGATAGAGAACGGAATCAGGAATCTCTGGAAAAAGCCCCTTTCAGGCCGATCGGAGGATACAGCAGAAATTAAAACAGTTTTCTTTCACCACATCCTTTCCACCACAGGACTATAACCTCTTGAGAAGCTGCCAAACCCACAATGCAGAGAGCTTTGTTCACTTATTCAGCCCCCCCCAAAGTAAATTTATAGTAAGACCTTTAAACTAGCACATGGAAGCTCCATGTCTAAGGCTCTGGGTTACTCACCGGGAGGTTGGGGGTTTAAGCCCCGGTATTGCCGTGCTGCCGCCATGCAACCGCCATGCTGCCACTCTTAGGGCCCTAATCCTCTGTGCTCCAGGGGTTCTGTATCATGCTCTGAACCCAGGTTCTGAACTCTTTCTATTTCAGCGGTATGCAAAGAAAGATTTTAATAAACAATTCAAACTTTATTAATCAACTTTACACGTGACCTTGATTTCATTTTAGATTTGAACCTGATCCCTATAAATCCCATGATTTTAAATCGGATTATAATCACACTACCATTTTACTCCTAAATTGTGCACCACAGCTTCTCGTTTCCTTAATTGACATTATTTGCATGTTGTTTCTTTTCTTTTTTTTTTTTGCATTATTAATCATTTGTTCCTGTTCTGTTTCCCTGCATCCCTCCTTCACCCCCCCACATTTGCCTGCTTTTTGCTGCACGTAGCCCTGGAGGGTAAGGACTCGTGTGTCCGTTGTGTGTGTCTGTGTCGTTTAGGAACTATACCTCTCACACTCATCTGCAGGTTAAAGGGAGTCACACTGTTATGTAAACATTGCAATGCTAATAAACTGAAATATATATATATAGGGCTGTCAATCAATAAAAATATTCTATTGTGATTAATCGCATGCACGTGGACAAATATTGATGCTTTATGCAAATGTATGTTTATTAATAATAAAACCAAACTCAACATAGAGCATGAAGACAAAATATTCTTGTAAATGTTTTAAAGTAATGATGGTGTTTTAAATCACGTAAATCATCAGGACACCAAACTGAACTTTTGCTGTGTTTCCACACGGACGGTTTTAATTGCCGGATGTGCGCGTCATGGCGGATTTCGGTGTTTGATTTGAGACTCGGCGAATCAGTAACACAAATGTTTAGTGAATAAAAATAATTTGTTCGATGGAGTTTATAATTTTTTTTATATCTGAGTAAAAAAGGACGTCATAAATAAATGTGTTGCGTTTAAGGTTTTAATTTTCGCCTCTTTTATATTTATTTATTAACAGCCCTAATACACACACACACACACACACACACACACACACACACACACACTAGTATGTCTGCCCTGAGCTAAATGAGTGTGAGTGTGCAGTCACTGTCATTGTGTTTATTTATAGTTAGTGCTCTAACATTAGGAAGGAAATTAAAGGTACAATAAGTACAGTTTCAGACCTTCAGATCATCATGTGATCATATAAAACCCTCTGTCATAATACAATATTTGCAAGTGCGTTTGGAAAACGCAATCGCAAATACAACATGCATTTCCTTTTGGATGCTGTTTTCGGAATACCATTCCATAGTTATCGATTTAGAACTTGATATTTCAATAAATTGGACATTTTTTTAATTGTATGTATTTTATTACCATTTTTTGGGGGCTTATGCTTAATTGGAATAAAAGCCCGCAGCCATTTTGGATCTTTTTACAAGAAATTCTGGTGAGATCCAGAAGTATAAAATGTACTAAATATAACACCATTGTTCCTCAAACACTGGTTTTTCATTTAAAGCCAAAAGTACAAAGTTATAGACGCTGTAGATGATCATATAAAGTTAATAATGAAAACGTTGAAAGAGGTATAGAGAAAGAATGCGAGAAAAATTTTCTGTTGTAAAAAGATCTGCAGGAATACTTACTTATTCTACCTTTAACTTCAAAGTGTCCTGTCACACTTTTGGGAATAAGTGTGTGGTTGTCGGGGGATTTATTATTTATTTGTGTCTTTGTTTCAGACTTTTTTTGTTGTTGTTATTAAACATAGTTTGGGGGGTTTCTCTCTCTTTCACTTTATTCTGTTTATCTTTCGCAAAGAAAAACAATATAAGAAAGAAAGGTTCAGACATTCAGATACCCTGTACGAGGAGTCAGGATTTCACACGCACATCACATTTCTGATATTTATTATGCCTTATGTGCACAGGAATTTCGTCTGGCAAAGACGCAGAAAGCAACAATGTCACAGAGAAGGCGATTCACTTTAATATAGGAGAGCGCAGATTAAATCTGAAGGAAAACAGAGATATTACAAGCAGTAAATTATAATCTCGCATACTTTTCCAATCCAACTCAGAACAGCAGAACTGAAGCGACTTGGCGTAACTTCTGCTGATCTCATGACTGCGTTTTCATCAGTTTAAAGTTTTATTAAACACATTTTGCCACTAAAAATTTGTAAACCGTATGAGATTTTTACATCTAAACTTGTGACCCAAGACACATCCATGTATGCGTTTAACTGTTTTAATGGTATTTATATATAAAAATTAAGCACATAGCCACTGTAAATCCTGTCTAATGACATTTCATCTTCACACTACTTCATCTGAAGAGAAAGGGACAGATTCTGCTATTTTTTAATTACCACTGGGCCTTTATTACCACAGCGTTCTAGTGGCACGTTAAAAATACACAATCTTAGATTATAAGAGTTGTAGCAATATGAGAATGAAGTTGTAATACTCTGCCTGTCTAAAATAAAAGTCTCACACTCTAATATTTCTAATATCAGACATCCTTTAGCTTTGATTACGGCACGCATTCGCAGTTTCTGCAATGTCACAACATTTATTCCCATCCAGAGTTGCAGTAATTTTTCACCAAGATCTTGTATTGATGATGGGAGAGTCGGACCGCTGCCTCTTCCAGCATATCATAAAGATTCTTAATGGGGTTAGGGTCTGGACTCTGTGGTTGCCAGTCCATGTGTCAAACTGATGTCTCGTGCTCCCTGAATCAATCTTTCACAGTTTGAGCCCAATGAATCCTGGCATTGTGATCTTGGAATATGCCCCATGCCATCAGGGAAGAAAAAAATCCATTGATGGAATAACCTGATCATTCAGTATATTTAGGTGGTCAGCTGACCTCATTCTTTGGGCACATAACGTTGCTAAACTGAGACCTGATCAACTGCAGCGACCCCAGATCATAGCACTGCCCCCACAGGCTTGTACAGTAGGCACTAGGTATGATGGGTGCACCAGTTCATCCACCTCTCTTCTAACCCTGATGCGCCCATCACTCTGGATCAGGGTAAATCTGGACTCATCAGACAACATGACCTTCCTGATTAGACTCACTGATAGGTTTTTTTTTTTAAGGCTACACAGCTGTTTAGTGCCAATCCCTTGAGTTCTCTTCACATTGTACGTGTGGAAATGCTCTTAAATTCACTATTGAACATAGCCGTGAGTTCTACTGTTGTTTTTTTTACGATTTAATTTCACCAAACGTTCAAGTGATCACAATCATTCAGAAATATTTTCCTGACCACATTTCTTCCTCGAAGATGATGGTTCTCCACTATCCTTCCAGTTTTTAATCTCTTTAGATGTTTAATTTGATAATAATTTGACCTTTTTGAAACAGATAAACATCTGTTCCACGTATCTTCCGACATGGTTGTTTGAGATGAGAAGCTTCTCACTGCAACAGTTAGTTAAATATCTTGTTGCCAGCTGAAACATAAATATCTAACGGGAGGCTCTACCTATTTGCTTAGTTAAATCCAGGTGGTGACTTTTTTTTTTTTTTGTGACAGGCAGTGTATATATTGAGAATAAATTCGTCCTTCAATCCTCCTCATAGTCTGTTGAGAAAAAACATCTATTCGGAAATCTTGCGGCTGTAACCAGCGATATCCTCAGAGTCGTCCACTGGTCGCCATTTCAGACTGCACAAAAGAGGCAATTTCCTCGCTGTCTGATTTTTCTTCTGACTAAATTACGTTTCCTACAGAACCACTGCAGTGTTCTTTTACTCTATTTATTATAACTCCATGCTGATGCCCCAAAAGATAAGAAATATACTTATTGTGAAATCCTAATTAGCATTTTATGCAAAACAGCATAAAGTTTCTCGCAATTCTGTGACTTTTCTGAAGATATTACCACTTGAATCTTGTCTTCATATGAATTTATTCTTAATAATATTTCTCATTTATTTTTGCAATTTTGACCATTAAAAAAAAGTTTGTTGTTCTCGTGTTTTTAAATTTATTCTTAAAATGTAACATTTATTTCTCATAATCAACTTTATTCTCAAAATATTTTGCTTTATTCTCGTATTGCTACAACTTTATTCTCATAATCTTCGATTTTATTCTATTCTATTTATTTGTAACTGCATGTAGAGAGACCACAGGCCTCGATGATGATGATGATGATGATCTTACGTTTTTTTTGGGCATTGTTTTTGTCAGCAACGTTCAGAGCACTGAGACTACACATACGAACTTTGTCTAATCTTGTGGGAAGTGTATTCTCTGAATCTGCTCTTCCAGAAGCCTAGACTTAGAAGACAACTTCAACAATTTGAGACCTATTGTAGCTGAATGAATTACGTGACCCTCGCACAGTGGTAATCTGAATGCCTTTATCATATAGGCCATATGACGATTACAAATAGTAGTTAAATAAAGATGAAAAAAAAAAACAGACCCATAATAATAAAGGGTCTACTTTCTCTTTTTGAGTCTCCTCGTGCTTTACTTTATAAAAGATTTACGCAGTGCACTTTATGCAGATTGCGCTCATCTTCCCCCTAGTGTTCAGATCTCAGCACTGCACTCCATTATAAAGATGCACATTGGCTTCCGGGTGCTTGAATTGTTTTTAACCACAGCAGCAAACAATTTCACCCTGCAATTCTGTGCAATTTTATTGATCAGATCCAACCTCAGGAGATCAGTCCGCCTCCGACAGCCAACCTCGACCGCTCCAATGATAAAGTGTATGAGAATGTGACTGGTCTGGTGAAGGCAGTGATCGAGATGTCCAGTAAAATACAGCCTGCATCCCCTGAGGAATACGTGCCCATGGTGAAGGTAAGAGGTCCAACACACACACACACACACACACACACACACACACACACACACACACAACACATGTTTTAGTGATGATTGGATGAGGTGCTGATCTCTGTTTGTGCTTGTAGGAGGTGGGGCTGGCTCTGAGGACGCTGCTGGCGACTGTGGATGAGACCATCCCTATCTTACCAGCTAGCACACACAGAGAGGTGGGTAACACTTATCCTGCTGAATAATCCATCCTGAAATTTCTGATTGTAAGTTTTTTATTGGAAGTAGGGATGTGAAAACTGATTCTATACAATTCAACATGGTACAGATAGTTCACTTTTATTTCTTCAGACAGCAAATCATCGATTTAATTAAGTGCCCCCTTCTAACGAATGGCCCCTTTCACACGCTGACTTTTATAGTGCAAAAAATAAAGAAAGAATGAAAAAAGTTGAAAGTGTCCTCTTTCTACCTTGTGATTCTGTAATGATTTGTTGTAAAGCCGTGTGTTTCCTGTGCAATCAGATCGAGATGGCTCAGAAGTTGCTGAACTCGGACTTGGCCGAGCTGATCAATAAGATGAAGCTGGCGCAGCAGTACATGCTCACCAGCCTGCAGCAGGACTACAAGAAACAGATGCTCACGGCCGCACACGCCCTCGCAGTGGACGCCAAGAACCTTCTGGACGTAATCGACCAGGCCAGGCTGAAGATGATCTCTCAGTCACGGCCCCATTAGTCCTTTCCTCCTTCCTGAGCGGAAATGTTCAGGAGAAGGGGGGACGCCGTAATAGCACAGGTGAGAGACGACAGGACACGATGTCCACCGCTGGGACAATACGGTGATGTCATATAGCGAATCACGGCACAGCACGAGTGGCTCTTCAGACGGAACACACAGTTCTACACCTGACGTCTCACCACAAGATTACAAAAATGAGTCTTCTCTATAGAGACTCGCACACACGATGGTCTGTGGACTTGAAGATACAATGCTAATCAAGATTTTATTGTACGCTTTGTGCTGGCTTTTTTTTTTTCCTTTTCTTTGTTTGTTTTAAATTATGTTCAGATGAACTCCAGCAAAGGACACTTTTATCTGAGAAAACACCGCAACTGGAATCCACATGAAAATCAGAGCTAATATGGAGCCTGGAACTACCTACATTAACCCAAAGGTGTATTACAACACACACATACTTCCTGAACTGTCCTTTGGCAGACACACACACACACACACACACAATGAGCCCACACTGTTCTTTCTATCCTCTGACTTCCATTCAGGGGGACATTCACCTTGAGACACCATCACATCATGCTGTTTAACTGTTAAACATCACTATATTGTGCACAGGAACACATATTTTTTAAAGAATTGTCTATGAAGTTAAAAATAAATAAAAATAGCATATCTCTAACAACGGGGTATTAATGGGTAAAAAATGCCATCAGGGACTGTTAGAAACAAATCCAATTCCTTTTATTCATACCAGATCGTAAAAAGCACAGTTTTCGAAGGTTAAAGTCTTTTTTTTTTCTTACTCGTGGCTTTCTCAGAATAAAGCCGCTAGATGTACGGCAATAGGCCACGTTTACCGTCGATCTACACGTCTCTTCCCCAAGCTGACGAACTCGGCCATGTCGCCCCTGTGTATAGTACAATCTATTAATGAATTCACTTTGTCACTCGGATAAATTATTCTCAGGAAAAGAAAACTGACTGTACAGAAACTTTAACTAATAAAATGTGTTACTCTTGTATTCATGATCCTCCTGAGAATGTTTTTTTGTTGTTTTTTTTGTTTAAGCTTCATGCTGGAAAACAAAGTCCTTTAAGCAGCCGATGTGAAATTATAATGTCACCTTTGAGTGTTTTATAGACGTCGACCGATTTTATCAATACCGATAGCTGGGTTGGATCGTACTTGCACTTGACGTGCACACAAATGAGGTACATAGTGTCAGTAATTCGCCTCTAGGGGTCGCTCTCGTAATAAGAGCGGACCTTTTTACCTGCTCCAGCAACGGGCGCAAACCGAAAAAAACTGTATTGATTTTTGCCGATAGCCTATAGTTCCAGCAATCAACTACCGATGCAAAAACCAATTAATCGGTCAACCTTCTAGTGTTAAGGGCTTTAACAATTATTTTCAGGCACTTTGCATAATGTAAAACACTCGCTGTATGTTGATTAGAGGTCGACCAATTCATCGGTTTTGACGATTAATCAACTGTCGATAGTTGATTGCTGGAACTATAAGATGTGGGCAAAAATCCATACCGATAGTTTTTCCGGGTTGCATCTGTTTTTGGAGCGTTCATAGTGCATTAACTAAAGTTAGCAAATAAAATGAAAATTAAAAAAAAATGTTTCAGTAAATGTTAGAATTAACAAACAATAAACAAAACTTCTAAAGCATTTATTAGCTTCAGTTTAATGTAACAAATGGAAACTTACTGTAAAGTGTTAGCAATTCACATAAAAACACTTCTGCTTAAAATGGCATCTTTATATGTCCTCACACAGTCCAGAGCATTGAAATTGCATTTATTAACATTTTATATCAGCAAGTAGGATGAAACCTAGATATCAGTATCGGTAAAATCCACTCGACCTCTGTTTTAATGACGATCCTGAGTTTTTATCGCTGACAAGGTGAAGACCGACTACTTTTTACTCTGTAAAAAAAAAAAAAAAAAAAAAAACTGAATAACTGAGGGGTAAGTGCTTTAAAATGTCTTTTTATTTTGATGTTCAATTGTATTTCTGTATGAGCATTTAAACACTGTCACAAAGCAGCTTTACAGAATTCGGTAGGGAGCTGAATGAGCGAGGAGAAACTCCCTGTGAGAGAGTCTTCTTCATGCCGTTTCCTCGAAGGTACCTGATTGAAAGGTCCTAAGTTTGAATCGCAGCACCACCAGGATGCCACTGGTGGGCCCTTGAGCAAGGGTGGGCCCTTAATCTTCAACTGCTCAGTTGTATAAATGAGATAAGTCACTGTAAATTCTGTAAATGAATCCTTGAGTGAAACCAAAGTATTATCTATTTACAGACAATACTAAGTGTGTGTTTTTATGATGATCTGTATGAGCAGAACATGAAGACATTTATGCATTGAGCAGACAAACAAAGTGCTTTTGAAGTCTTTATCATTCTGAGGTACAGTGGGGGAAATAATTAGATTTAGCAGATTTTGGAAATGTTCCCCCTTACAAAGAAATATACAGTGTAGAAGATGGTGGGTTTATTTTAACTGAGAGAGATAAAATTTAAAAAAATTCAGAAAAAAAATTAAATGAATATATATAAATTTAGAATTTCAATGTGAAGTAGGTTTTTGATTCCCTACAGACCAGCAATAATTCTGACTCTCACAAACCTGTACCTTTAAGAAAGTTCTCCTAATATGAACTCATTATGTGTATAAAAGACCCCTGTCACAAAATCAACCTCTTCCATTCAAACTTCTCCACCCCCGTGGGACCAAAGAGCTGTCAAATGATTGTAGACCTGCACAAGGCTGGAATGGGCTACACAACCATCAACAAGCAGCTTGGTGAGAAAGAGACCATTGTTGTGTTGGTGCGATAATTAAAAAGTGGAAGAAATACAAGATGAGTCGGTTGCCCTCGCTCTGGAGCTCCATGCACAATCTCACCTCATGGGGTGAGGATGATTCTGAGAAAGGCGAGGGATCGGTCGATAATTTACGCGGGAGGAGCTTGTTAATGATCTCAAGGGAGCTGGAACCATTGGTAACACACCAAGGTTTCTCTGCTCAAGACTGCACATAAACACGTCCATCTAAAGTTTGCTGATAAACACCTGAATGATTTAAAAAAGGCTTGGGAGAATGTAATGTGGTCAGATGAGACCTTTGGCATCAACTCGACTTGCCGTGTTTGGAGGCAGAGAAATGCTGAATCACGCCACAAGAACACCATCGACACTGTCAAACACGGAGGAGGAAACATTCTGCTTTGGGGCAGTTTCTCTGCTAAGGGTACAGGAAGACGTCACCACATAAACAGGGCCATGCACTGGCAGAACCTCAACCAGAACACTGAAGATGAAGATGGGTGTTGAATGGGTTTTTCAGCATGACAATGATCAAAAACATATGGCCAAAACAACAATCTGATGGTCTTGTAGCCCATTCCAGGCTCATGCAGGTTATGCTTGTTCCTGATGTCCTTCGACAGCTCTTTGGTGGAGAGGTTTGAATAGAAGAGGTTGATTTTGTGACTGGAGTACTATCCTAAAGCGACATCACCTCACCTTTCTTCTAAAGGTTTCCGCACGAGTCTACTTGGAGACGTGCCGTCTCTCTTCTACCTCATTGATGTCAGAGCACTGTCCTTGTTTTCCATGTAATCAGTCTTACTGAAAGGTCAGTGAGTCTCCTCTCAGTGATCTGCACCCTGCTGAGGTATGGGACAGTCTTTAAAGCAGCACTAATAAATCTGTAGTCCCCAGGTCAGATTGTTCACTGAGACTATGGTGTTTATTTTGAACCTTCTACTTTACCAGGTGAGAGCTACAACCGAATAATCTGCATATTTCAATTAAAAAATGACTTTTCCCCATGGATAAGTCTGGGTTTATTTTCAGAAGAGCTTTAATATGTCAGCTATATTAACTCAATAATTTAGTTACATTTATGGACACTTTACAGAGATGAGCTTTAATATCTATAAGTTTGTTCCCTGTAAATGGTTGGGCCAGTGGTGACCGTGGTGAGAAAAAACTATCTAAATCTTAGAGGAAGAAACCTGGAGAAGATCCAGACTCAAGAGACCCCATCCTCATTACCGAATCAGTGAGGTGTACTGATCAGTGATTGGTGGTGATATATGCTTTATAAGAACTAATTTGCACTGAAAAAAATCTGAGATCTGTTCATCTCTAAATATGAGTTTGAATATCATGTGATAAGAATAAAAAACTTTTTTCTTTTCTCTATTTCATTGACTTTAGTGGTCTGCAGGGTGTTTTATTTATTTATTTACTTTTAAATAACCACTTCCACGTGTGCCAATATCTTGTTTCATTCGCACTTTTTTTTGTCTATGCACTGATAAGATCACACTGGTTGTGCATTATGGTAATTCATGTTTAATGAAAATATGTCATTAAATTATTAATTAAAGCATATTTTATTTAGTAATATAATATGCTCCCACAGACCATGGACCACCCTCTGCCCCCTTGTGGAAAAACTGTGTTGCTTGAAACTGGTCAGTGACGCAAAAAAAAAAAAATGCTTTTCCAACATCTATTGATTAACATCACAATATTGGGGTTTGTGACTGATGTGATGTTAAAAAATGAACATGAGTGAAGGTCATGGTGAAAATGTGGTTAATAATTACAGAATATATGCCAAATGTGGGTGAGTAAAGTCTACTGAATATATCTTCCTTTATTGATCAGGTTCATCAGTGGCTTCTGCACAGTAAAATCACTGTGCATTTTGGTTGGATGACTCTTCTTCTTCTTCTTCTTCTTTTGGCTGCTCCTATTAGGAGTCGCCACAGCAGATCATCCGTCTCCATACCACCCTGTCCTCTACATCTGCTTCTTTCACACCAACTACCTGCATGTCTTCCCTCACCACATCCATAAACCTCCTCCCTGGTCTTCCTCTTTTCCTCCTTCCTGGTGGCTCCATCCTCAGCATTCTCCTACTGATATACCCCATGTCCCTCCTCTGCACATGTCCAAACCATCTCAATCTCGCCTCCTTCACCTTGTCTCTAAAACGTCCTACATGTGCTGTCCCTCTAATAAACCCATTTCTAATCCTGTCCATCGTCGTCACTCCCAACAAAAACCTCAACATCTTCAGCTCTGCTACCTCCAGCTCCACCTCCTGTCTTTTACTCAATGCCACTGTCTCTAAACCATACAACCAGAGGAGGGAAGTAATGGAGTACAAATACTTCGTTACTGTACTTAAGTAGATTTTTAAGGTATCGGTACTTTACTCCAACTTTTTACTTTTACTCATTACATTTTTACACAAATATCTGTACTTTTTACTTCTTACATTTTCAAAACCGGCTCGTTACTTTAGTTTTAATCCATTGATTTGGTGAAATATCACATTTTTATTTTCACTATATATATATATATATATATAGATATAGATATAGATATATATATATATATATATATATATATGGCTGTCAAAATTAAAATTATTTTAAACAGCACAAAATGTTTTCCTTTCTTTACTTAGATATAAAATATATAAATTAACTCCTCCAAATTTTGTTTTATTTCTGAGTCTCAAATCAAACACCAAAATCCGCCGTGATTCTCACAATTTACACTCTGGATGGCGTTTTGTGGGTTTTCCCTCATAATGGCGACACAAACTTAAATTACTGTCTTTATTGATCTTACAGATAAAAACAATACATCATTTAAATCTGTAAAATGTCTATAATTTTATATATATAAGCTTCCTGACTAGACTTGAAGAGGTGCAGTCTCTCCGGTGTCACCTCATTAACTGTCCGTGTGGAAACATAGCAAAGGCTCTAAATGATGTCCACACGTCTCTGCACTGATATAGCCTTTATATTTAATCACTGTACATATGCTTACATATAAATCACATGCTGTACATATGATACATGTTTAACACCTCCAAGCTGCCAGTTTTGGGCACCTGAGCAAGCACTTAACTCACTACTGCTCATATAGTGAATGAGATCATTAAGAGTCGCTCGGGATGAACACTTCCAACAGGAAGTGGCTATATCTCGCTATCTTTGTCTCTCTATTTTCTCTATTTATCTAATTGTCTCTGTGTCTCTTTTAGTAAATGTCTCTCTCACTGTATATGTCTCTCTCTTGCTGTCTCTCTATTTGTTTCTCACTCTTTCTAAAGCTGTGTCTGTGTCTTTGTCTTTGTCTCTGTCTTTCCTGCTTATTTACATGTCTAACAAAGTTTTGAGTTTTGAAGTAATGCCATTAGTGA
The DNA here is from genome assembly GCF_014805685.1 of Silurus meridionalis. NCBI lineage: Eukaryota > Metazoa > Chordata > Actinopteri > Siluriformes > Siluridae > Silurus > Silurus meridionalis. The sequence goes on along the minus strand of NC_060905.1, from coordinate 17,503,248 downwards.
TCTATGATGAAAGACTTCCCTGGTTCGATTCTTACCTCTAGTTTCATATTGAACATTATAAGAAGTTTTTAAAAACAGAACAATGAAAGATCATTAAAATTGGTTGCTGGTAAATCATGGTATATCAGTGGTGCAGGTGTTGGAGATGTGGTTCTTGTACCTGAGTCACTTCTCATAGACTTCCGGTTACTGAGAGAATGTACAGGAAGGAGAAGTTTTGACCCTCTACCATCATGATCTAAGAGAAAACACTGGTCTCCTAACTATAGAAAAGCCAAGAGTCCAATAAGCAAAGGTTTGTTTGCCTCTCCTGTGTTGGCGTAATGGTCAGTGAAGTGGTCGCTGCTATCTGACACACCTGGTTCGATTCCTACCCCTTAGCTTTCCTTTAAAGTGTTTAAACAGTTTTTAAAAAGAACCAAAAAAGGTCCTAAAAATCAGGTTCTTGCAGGAGATCCTGTGGCTCAATTGGAAGAGCTTTACCTCTGGGTTGAGAGGTTGCCGGTTCAAACCCCGGCCAGGGCTCAAAGTTAAGCGTGTGGAAGGTTCCGGTGGCTGTAGTAAGGAAGGTGTCAGAAATGGTTGCGTGGAAGGTTGGATGTGGTTTCGGAGGGCATATCCTGAAGCAGGGGGGCAATATCCGGGCATCTGGCCCCCCGGTGTTTGAGAAGCTGAAAACAGGGGGTTATGAAGCAAAAACGTTCAAGAAAGTATTGACTTAGTTTTGCATATATAGGGAAAAATTCTGCCAAAAACCTATCACCCTCACTTTTTCTGAGGCTGTGAAGCAGCAGGTCTTCACAGCCTTTGTTTACAGTCAACTACCTCATTGCTCATTAGACACTACTTTCCACACAGCTTACCCAGTGTGGGGACAAGCCAGATTCGAACCAGCAACCTCTGAGCTCAGAGGCAAGGCTTTTATCACAAAGCCATCAAGTCCCACAACATACCAACTTTTTTTGGGGGGTTTATTCTTTGTTTCATGCTTCAAAGCAAGAAATTTAGACCAGACAGAAACACAGAAAGCAGGATTCGAATCCTGAACCCCACCAACAGCGCAATAAGAGTCTTAACCCACTGAACTATCTGGAAGGACCGGCTGCGACGATTGTTCAGAGCAGGTCTATCTTTTCTTTCAAACCAATAACGCAAGAATATAATGCTAAAGACAGACATAGGAAGCAAAACCATATCGTGACTAGCAGGATTCAAACCCTGATTCACACCATTAGCAAGGCACCAGCATTAACCCACTGAACCATCAGGAAGGACAAGCTGGAAAGCTTGTTTAGAGCAGGTCTATCTTTCTTTTTAACGCATCAAAACAAGAATATGAAGATGTAGGAATCAGGAATTTAACCTACCTCATGACTAGCAGACAGAAAGCCAGGTTTAAACCCTGACCACCAACATTAGCAAAGTACCAGCCTTAACCCACTAAGCCATCAGAAAAAAACAGGATGGGAAGTTTGATTAGAGCAGGTCTATCATTCTTTTTTCAAACCATCAACACAAGAATTTAACAGTAAAGAAAGATGTAGGAAACGAATACAGATGTAAGTAGCACAAGTTGAACCCACATTGTAAATAACAAGAAGAAAGCAGGATTCAAACCCTGATCCCCACCACTAGTGAGATACCGACCTTAACTCATTGAACTATTGGTAAGGACAGGCTAGGAAGCTTATTTAGAGCAGGTCTATCTTTCTTTTCAACCCATTAAAAACAAAAATATATCGCTAAAGAAAGATTTAGAAAGTGAATTCTGATCGTGACTGGCAGACAGAAAGCAGGATTCGAACCCTGAACCCCACCAAAAGCGAGACACCTGATTTAACCCACTGAACCATCAGGGAAGACAGGCCAGAAGGTTGTTTAGGGCAGGTCTGTCTACCTTTAAACCATCAACACAAGAATATAAAGCTAAAGACAGATTTAGGAAGCAGGAACATAACCGACATCGCAACTAGCAGGATTCAAATCCTGATCCTTACCATCAGCGAGGCACCAGTCTTAACCCACTGAACCATGGAAGAGATCAGACTGAGAAGCATGTTTAGATGAGGCACAAGCCTTAAACCACTGAGCGACTGCTGCTGAAAAGCATGTGTGATTTTTGGAGGGTTCATACTTTGTTTCATCGCAGTGCAGTAAGAAAGAAGGCATGTAGGACTGGCTTTGAAACCTTATCACCAGTGTGGACTATATTAAGGACCATGTTCAGTAACAAGCCTTAACCCACTGAGCTACCACAGAAGTGCCTTTTTTTTTGGTGGAGTTATCTTTCATTAAAGACCAGGAAATCAAGAAATTAATCCAACACAGAATTGAAATGTTTTCAGAGCGGACAAGATCCAGAAGTTTTATTTACCAACACAGCAACCAGCTCGACCAGGAATCAAACTCTCAAACTCATCCTCATGGGGACCCTGACATTAACCCACTAGGCTATCACATCCATCCATCCATCCATCCATCTATCTATCTATCTATCTATCTATCTATCTATCTATCTATCTATCTATCTATCTATCTATCTATCTATCTATCTATCTATCTATCTATCTATCTATCTATGATGTGAGGTCCAGTTAACAGCTAAAACATGTAGAAGTAATAACTACTTTTTACTTAAGTACATGTCAGAGCCAAGACGTCTTTACTTTCACTTGAGTAAAAATGTTTAATCAGTACTTCAACTTTTACCAGAGTATTTTAAAACATGAGTATCTGTACTTCTACTTAAGTAAAGGATGTGTGTACTTTTGCCACCTCTGCATACAACATCGCAGGTCTCACCACAGTCCTATAAACTTTCCCTTTCACCTTCACAGATACTCTTCTATCACAAATCACTCCTGCTATCACTCTTCTCCACCCACTCCACCCTGCCTGCACTCTTTTCTTCACTTCTCTAACACACTCTCCATTACTTTGCACTGTTGACCCCAGGTACTTGAACTCCTCCACCTTCTCCACCTCTTCTCCCTGCAACCACACCACTCCACTGCCCTCCCTCTCATTCACACTGACTACTGACTTTCATTCCCCTTCTCTCCAGCATGTACCTCCACCTCTCCAGGCTCCACTCAACCTGCTCTCTACTCTCACCACAAATACCAATATTATCCACAAACATTATAGTCCAGGGAGATAAACAGGAAAGGGCTCAGAGCCGATCTTTGATGCAGTCCAACCTCCACCTTGAACCTGTCTGTTGTTCCTACCGTACACACCACTGTCACACTGTCCTCATACATGTCCTGCACCACCCTCTGACACACCAGACTTCCTCATACAATACCACAACTCCTCTCTCTCCACCCTGTCGTACGCTTTCTCTAAATCCACACACACACACAATGCAACTCTTTCTGACCTTCTCTATACTTTCTCGAAGCTCTTGCTTGGCATAAAACCATACTGTTGCTCACAGATGGTCACCTCTTCTCTCAGCCTGGCTTCCACTACTCTTTCCCATAACTTCAAGGTGTGTCATCTGATCCACCCAACTTTTCCACTCTTCATCCTCTTAATCGCTGCTCTCACTTCCTCCTTACTAATTCTATCCACTTCCTGCTTCACATCTCCACATCATCCAACCTTCTCTCTATCTCATTTTCCTTGTTCATCAGCTGCTCAAAATACTCCCTCCATCTTCTCAACACACTCTTCTCACTAGTCAACACATTTCCCACTCCATCCCTTATTACTCTAACTTGCAGCACATCCTTCCCAGCTCGGTCCCTCTGCCTGGCCAATCGCTACAAATCCTTTTCTCCTTCTTTAGTGTCCAACTTCTCCTACAGCTCCTCACATGCCTTTTCCTTGGCTTTCGCCACATCCCTCTTTATTATTTCCCTCTTTCATCCCTACATGCCCATTAAAGTCTGCCCCAATCACCAACCTTTCATTCCTATGTACACCTTCCACCACTTCAGAATTTTTCCTTCTCCTCCATCTCACAGCCAACTTGTGAAGCATAAGCACTGATGACATTTATCATCACCCCTTCAACTTCCAGCTTTACGTTCATCACTCTATCAGAAACTCTCTTCACCTCCACTACACTCTTACTGTACTCTTCCTTCAGAATCACCCCTGGTGGTCATTTTTAATTAGGTAATCTAACAGCTTTCAGAAAACAGTTGAATTGTGTATGTAATGACAAAAGTACACACATTGTTCAAGTAAGTATACTACTCAAGTACAGATACTATAGATTTTTTTAAATTTAAGGTAAGGTGAAGTTTGGCCTCTATGTTCTTAAGTAAACTACTCATTACTACTACCTGTTTTGGTGTCACTCTGGTAACTGATCCTCACATCATAATATATTAATACAAAAGAACTGTCAGGCTGAACATCCACCATATAGAACACAAGCAGAGAAAAGATTATCAGGAATGTTTCCATCACAATGTTTACGACTCCCTCCGTCTCATCCACGTTACCACCAGACTTCTTGCCTTCTGCTTTGCTGATTTTAATAAACTAGTAAACGTCTGAGGTGAGCGAGAGCCAGGAAATGCCTCTGGTATTCACGTAAACTTAGTTGATTAAATAAAGACTTATGAATATAAGCCATAATAAAACAGTGCATTGGAGGGGTTTTTTGACAGTTTGTACTTTTTGAAGGTTTAAAAAGGGAGCATCTTTACTTTAAACTCTTGGATGCACTTGTTATTTAAATATCAAGGATCCCCCCCACACACACACACACACACACGTTAACAGTGCTTCATAATCAAGCTGATCTCATCGTTCCTACCGTAACCTCCATTAAATCTGCATCAGTTCTCATGTAGATTGAAACTACAGTACTAAACACATAATTCAGTATTCTATAGAAGTTTAAAAAAAAAAAAAACCCCACACAATGTTTCAGTTTTCTCTTTTATTGTAAAAGCACTTTTAGTCAAAAAGACCAAAGCCCATGTCATCATCAGACTCTTCGGACTCCTCCTTCTTCTCTTCCTTCTTCTCCTCTTCCTTGGCTGAAAGAGAAAAATCACAACACTTGTAAAACAGGAGTGATGTACAAAATGGTCCTCATGTGCATGCTTGTGTTAGAACCATATCCAAGTCTGTTTAGTCACACCAGGAGAAAACCTCCAAAACCACACTGAAATACGTTAAAGAGCATTCACCTGGGGCGTCTCCACCAGCAGCAGGAGCAGCTCCAGCAGCAGGAGCGGGAGCAGCACCACCAGCTCCCACGTTGCAGATCAGGCTACCGATGTCCACGCTGGCCAGAGCCTGAAAACACACACAAACAATACTGAGCTACAGAACATCCCATTCATCTACAAGTACAACGATCATGAACATCTGGTGATGCACCTCAATCAATTGACAAATCCCACTACACACCAGAACCTTCTCAGATGACCAACGCAGCAACATCTAGATCGAGATTAAAATGCTAGCAATGTTCCTAAACCTTTTCTGCGGCACACAAACACCTGGAAACATCTGTCTCATCTGAACTATAAACCTGAATATACAGGTTTATAGTTCAGATGAGAGATGTTTCCAGGTGTTTGTGTGCTCCTGAGGGTGTTCTCTACTCAACCCAATAAACCCAGTAAAAACATCTGCCGCCAGAAATCTAGACATCTACAACAAGACGTCACATTTAAACAAATTCTTTCTTCATACATCCCAAGCTATGATGCAGCACCCCTGGATCAGAGACAGTTAAGGGCCTCACTCAAGGGCCCATCTTGGTAGTGCTGGGGCTCGAACCTACAACCTTCCCCTCAGTAACCAAGAACCTCAACCACCTTCCACATCAAGATCATATCTCAGCTTGGCAGGAAGCTGAGCTCAAAAACACGTTGGAGCACCCCGTGGACCAGAGGGTGTTTAAGAGCCTTGTTCAAGGGTCAAACATCTCAGCAGTGCTGGGGCTCGAACCCTCAACCTCATGATCAGGAAGAGAACAGCTCACATCCCTATATTTTCCAAATATACCAGTTTGGCAGGAAACTGAGTCAGAGTCAGCAATGAGGAGAAAGAGAAAAGAGTTAAGAGCCATGCTCAAGGGCCCAACAGTGACAGTGCTGGGATTCAAACCCACAACCTGTCCGATCAATACTGAGAAACCTCGTCAGGAAGATCTGATCCCTTGAGAAGGATATAATCATGAGTATAAAAGATGAAGTGTACCTTGGCGAACAGACCGGGCCAGAAGGGCTCGATGGTGACTCCAGCTGCCTTGATCAGGGCGTTCAGCTTGTCCTCCTGTCACACACACACACACACACACACACACACGTGAACATTAGTGACTAGGGGCAATTATCTTAGCATGACCCTGTAATATATAAAAGCCCAATATTATAACACACATAAGCACATGATACTCTGTAGACGTTACACCTGTCATGCTAATACTGACTAGCATTCAGAATATACATGTATAAATTATTAAACATTTAATTCAATACCTGGCCCTTATACACACACACACACACAGAGCTTTATTTACTATTTAAATTGTATTATAGTAACATCGGGCTGCACCACGTGACCCTGCTTTTGCCGCTCAACATGGCGGCCCGGCGCGCGGACTGAACACGTACCGTGACTGTAACCTCGTCATCATGGAGGATGAGAGCGGAGTAAATACAGGCGAGCTCGGAGACGGAGGCCATTGTTCTTTCAATTTACCAGACTTTAGGTCCTGGATGCCTAATTGGGACGGTGCTAGTCGCCGGATTCGTGGGCCTTAGCTTCGCTAGAAGAACCGAGCACCTTTAGGCACGTTCGCGTCTTCTGTTCCGAGAGCGGAAAAGGGAGTGAGTAGAGGCGGGTCTTCTTTTTTTATACTCCCATACGTCACTTCATGGGCGGGGCGAACGAGGAGGTGTGGTTTTTAGACGTCAATCTGGAAAGCGTGCTTTATATAATAAGAGCCTTAAAAATGGAACAAAATCAATGTTTCATTACAAAAGAAACTAATTTGAGTTTGTATTTTTGGCGCGGTATTTATTCAAGATTGTTTTGGAAGGATCGTGGTTTAAAATAAAACTGTATTAGTGTATGATAGAAATGTGTATATTTGATGTATGTGTTGTGTACAGCACAGAGACTGAAGATTGAGATTAGACATGAAGAATCTTTGTCTAATCTCTATAAAATAATACAATGAATTACAGTGTTTGTATGTATGTATATATTATGTGTGTGTGTGTGTGTGTGTGTGTGTGTGTGTGTGTGTATAACTTCTGGATTACGTAGCATCTCTGGATGGTCTTTCCGTGTCAGTTTGTGCTTGTACAGCAGTAAAAGAGCTTGGCGTGATTGTTGACTCTAGTCTTTTCTTTGGGGCTCATGTAAATATCTAGATTAGACTACTGTAACGCTTTACTGTCTGAGTGTATCGAATAAGTGCATAAATAAGCTTCAGTTAGTTCAGAATGCAGCAGCAAGAGTCCTCACTAGATCTAGGAAATATGATCACATCACCCCTGTTTTAATCAGTCTACACTGGCTCCCAATCAAATCTCACACTGATTATAAAATACTACTACTGAAGCACTTAACGGTCTCACACCGCAGTATCTGAGTGAACTTTTGTACCAGTATGATCCTCTACGCCTACTTAGATCAAAAGGTGCAGGCTATTTGTTGGTACCTCAAATAATGAAGACTACAGCAGGGGGCAGATCTTTCTCTTATAAAGCCCCACAGTTATGGAACAGCCTTCCAATCAGTGTTTGGGACTCAGACACAGTCTCAGTGTTCAAGTCGAGGCGGAAAGATATTTATTTAGTGAAACCTTTAGTCAGTGGGTGTTTCTGAGGTAGATAATATCTGGAGGGATCATAGATATTAGTGTTTGCAGCTGCGTTTTGGATCATTTGCAGTGGACGAATAGAGTTCAGGAGAAGACCTGCTAGCAGAGAGCTGCAGTAGTCCAGTCTTAAAATGACAAGAGCCTGAACAAGCACCTGGGCAGCCTGTGTGGACAGAAATGGTCGAATCCTTCGGATTTTGTAGAGAAGAAATCGACAAGAACGAGCCACAATAGCGACATGTAAAAAGAAGGACATTGTCCATAGTTACCCCAAGGTTACGAGCAGTGGCTGAAGGGCAGAGGAGAGAGTCATGAAGAGAAATTCAGAGATCTTTACTTGGAGATAAAACACCTGGGATGACCAGCAGTTCTGTTTTGCTGGGGTTAATTTTTAATTGATGAGCACTTATTCATGAAGATATGTCTGTAAAGCATGCCAAGATCCGAGCGGAAGCTGTGGTATCTGAGGGAGAGAAAGAAAAGATGAGTTGAGTGTCATCAGCATAGCAGTGGTAAGAAAACCCATGAGTATTTGACTTCAACAATAGATTAGGTATAGAGGGAGAAAAGGAGGTGACCAAGTTGAGCCTTGTGAGACATCAGTGGGAGAGTCTGCGTGGGGCAATGTGGATCCCCCCCATGTTACCTGGTATGAGTGACCTTCCAGGTAGGAAGCAAACCATTTCCATGCTGCTCTATGGATACCGAGGCGCCTGAGGGTAGACTAGAGAGTCTTGTGGTTGACTCTGTCAAATGCTGCTGAAAGGTCAAGGAGGATAAGTATAGATGACAGCTTGGCTGATCGAGCAGCATGTAGTTTCTCAGAGACAGCCAGAAGGGTGGTCTCTGTGGAATGTGCTGCTTTGAAGCCAGACTGGTTCGGATCATGGAGGATGTTCTGTGAGAGATAGACAGACAGTTGGTTAAAAACAGTGCGTTCCAGAGTTTTAGAAAGAAAAGAGAGAAGTTATACCGGTCTGTAGTTGTTGATGTCTGATGGATCCAGAGCAGGTTTCTTCAAGATGGGAATAACCCTCGCTTGCTTGAAGGTAGTTGGCACATGGTCAGATGTTAAGAACCTGTTGATGATCATGGAAATGAGCGGCAGAAGGTCTTGTGAGATGGTCTGAAGAGTAGTTAACAGGATTGGATCCAGAGGGCAGGTGGTGGGATGGCAAGATTGGATGACTTGCAGTATCTCATCTTCTGCTATAGTTAAGAAGCTTGACAACAAATAAGTAGTGGATCCTATTGTCTCAAAGTCATCTACAAGTGATAAACGTATACTGTGAATTAAACTTCAGCAGAAAACAGGTAAATAACTCCAATAAAAGAGAGGGCAGCTTGAGGTAGGGGTGCTCACTAGCGCCACCAGCTAGTGCACTCTATGTGACTCTCTATTTTGCCTATGCTAAGACAAAAGCTGATGTTCATTATTACAACACACTACAAACTACACAAATAAAACTGAATTAAATTGAAAAGTGATTGCAGCACCAAGCCAGTGTAGCAGACTATTTATATTTATTACAGCCCAAGATTATTTATATTATTTATTTGTATCACAGTTTCTCTCAGTTGATTTGAAGTGTTTCTCGAATCATCCTTAATATTTGCAAACCTATAAGTGCATTTCTCAAAACAATGTGTACAATCAGCACAATACATTGGATTTCTTGCAAAAGCCTGAACTTTTCACAAAATCTTTAGTTCATCTCTCAAAAGTAAGTATTTGTGTAAATGAACATCTCATTCCCATCAGAATGAAAAGTCCCTTTGTTATTGTTCACAAACAAAATCATCAGCATGTTTAGTCATGTTATCAGTATGATGCTGCACAGTTTTAGTATTTCTTAATATAAACTATGGTTTGGATCACAGAGACTGAAAATGCACAAAATTTTACTTCCTTCTGTTTAGTATTTATGAATTTCAGCAGCACAAATTTATTTATTTGATTTATATTGATTATAAAAGACCGAACAGGATTCACACTTTTACTGTACTATAAAGTGTTCGTTTGTTTCTTAGTTGTTGATCCATTATCAGAATGTATAACTCTGTGTTTTTCTCTGTCTGTATTCACTCTCCAACTGAAGGTTCACGAGATTCACCTTTGACCTGTTTTAGAGAACGAGTTGATTATCGGTTGATCTGATGTCGTTCACTCGCCTTCATTAGTGACATTCAAGATTAATCTGCACAATTCATCAATTCAACACATTTACAAATAAAAGTTTAATAGAAATTTTAGATGACAGATGATGACAACTGGTTTAATCATTTTACATTCAATGGCTTATACAATGAACTGATGCTGAGATGTTTCGGAGGTTAAAACTATTCAGGTGAAACCAGTATAATATATTTTGATCAACATGAACATCAACAACTGATAATGTAGGAAACAGCAGACACTTGTACACAAACGATTAAATGATGTACAAAAGCATTTGCAATTTAATCAAAGCAACAAGTAATGTTCTTATTATGAGCACAAGTGACTCAATGATGTGGAGGTTGAACAAGTAGTTTTGAGAATTTTATTTCTGATCTGAGAAACGCCACAAAGCAACTGAGAAAAACTGTAACATAAGCTGTTAATCAGGACACAAACATACACTATTACAATGCATCAAAATGTGCAAATGTGTCAGGTGACATAAAAATATGTTAATTTACTATTTGTTTAACGAAATATATACAGTACCAGTCAAAAGTGTGGATAAAACTTCTACTTTTTTAAAATTATTGTTTTCAACATAAATTAATACTGCAGACAAAAAAAAAGGTGACAGGACAAATATGTCAATATGAACACAATTAAGTAGTCAACAAAAATGCGTTAAAAAACCCAGAATATGTTTTATATTTACGTTTCTTCAAAGAAGCCATCTTTTGCTTGGCACACTCTTCGAATTCTCTCATTGAACCTCATGAGGAAGTCACCTGGAAGGTTTTTTTCCAACATTCTTGAATCTTGTCCAGTGGTTGTAGTAGCACTAATAGGGATATTGACTCTGTACTCTGGATTTCCTCTGTAAAAGACAACTTTTGGTCTAAAGCACATTAGGAAGGCCAGAAATGTCACAAATAAACTCTTGACAAGACGTACCTGTGAACTTACAACCATTCCAGGTGAATACCTCGTTAATCTGAGGAGAGAATTCCATGAGTTTGCCAAGCTGACATCAAATCTACATTAATCTACATTGGACAAGTCAAAATATAAAACATTTTCTGGATTATTAAACACTTTTTGTTGACTACACAATTCCACACGTGTTCTTTCAAAGTTTTCAGTATGTACAATATTGAAAAGAATAAACATAAAGAAGAACCACAGAAGAAGAACATATGTGTCCAAACTTCAGACTGGTACTGTAGATGATCGATTACATAAATGAATGTTTTTATTATAATTTTTTTGGGGGGGAAATATTAAAACACTTAATTTGTATTTTGTATTGTTTCTTTTTTATATCTGATGAACTCATTTGATTAAATAAATGATGAAACACTTAAAAAACATATCTAAAGAAATATTTAAAAAATGCTTTACAATTATACTTATGTATTCGATTTTTAAAATATACCTAATTTATGTATAGCTGGGAAAAAAGTGAGATACAGCTACATTTATTCCAATGCCGGTTTAATAGAATTGTAATAAATGTCTTTACAGCAATACATTAATTTTTTTATTTTTTTAATCAACTAAACCTATATTTTTTAGACCAAAAATATGGCATTCTCTGATCTTCACCACATTCACACTGTACATTGGCATGGGCAAGGGTAACACATGTGGATGCATGATGGTACAAGATGTTCTCCAATCCAGAGGATGATTAATGGAATAAAGCTAAGCAGATATGAATGCAGTAATAACACTATACTGTACTTTACTCTCCTTCAGCACTCTACTAGTCTATAATACACTAGGGTACTATTTGTACCATATCATACTATACAGCTTTAAAAAGTCTCTGGACAAAAGTAAGTGCACCCCTGTCTTACTCTTGACTTTCCCAATGTACAGTGTGAATGTGGTGAAGATGTGAGAATGTCACAGTTTTGGGCTCATGTCATCGAAATCATTTTCTTCCAGCCCATTATCATACTGAAGATAAAGAAAAGTAGAAATCTTTAGTAGAAATCACACAGAATCCAGAACTTCATGGAGGATTGGATTTATTTAGCTGAAGCATAAGAAGGATAGAAAATCGAAAATGAAAACATAAATTGCATATACGTGTTTGCTCATGCGGCACCGTTATTGTAATAAGAACCATGACATGAGGAATGGGTTTGGGTGGGGGGGAGGGGTTCAATCAGAAAAAAAAATTATTGTGGCAAAAAATTCTAATGGTTGGCATCGTAAGCGGATAAAATTAAATTCCTCGTGAACCGTCGCACGGATTCGAGGAATAAATGACGAATCGAGGCCCTTTAAACACTTTAGTGGATTATAGAAGACAAACACACACACAGCTCATTCTCACAGCGTACACAGAGACATCACGATCGCATCAACCACTTTCAACTAAACTCCTGAACCTTCTGTTCATTTGGCACGAATGTGACTTTTTTTTTTTTTCAAACACTATTTAATGTAAGTTCTCGTCCATCTGCCTTCAGTTCATCTGAGCTTCTTTTTCCTCAAATGATGAATTTGGTCAAATTGAATGAATGACGCTCGGGGCACAAGCGGGATGCGCGAGGAACAACGGGCAGATGTTTTAATAATGAGCTCGGATTTGAAGAGGTGCAGGTGTTAAGGAGCAAAATACAGCACCAAACCACCTGCCCCTCGCTTTGGTAGCTCATTAACATCAACTGGCCTCATTTAATAATCACCCCTGCACCTGGAATGGTCCATTTTCATGTCAGGATGAGGACACGAACACTAAAAACATGTAAGAGACAAAAGTCCGAAACTCCAACGGAGAATTGTAGATCACCCAGTGTGTTAACCGAAGTGCGTCTCCATGTCCTCGTCGGTGTCCCCCGTAATGTCCGCGTGGACGTTTCCCCCGCAGGATGTCTTGGTCCGGTTACTCTTTGTGCGGTTTTCCTTTCGGTTCCTCGTCATAAGACACGCCGTACTCGTTCACTCGGGTCTTGTCTACAGGATACAGCCTGGGAAATGGACAAAACTAGTTTTTTCCCCCCCACACAAAATCTAAACTTATATACATTTGATCATCTACTGCGTAAACACGGCTCACCATCTCTGATACAGGTAAATAATAAACACGGCGTCGTCCCTGAAGCAGGCCAGGCGATGAGACGTGGGCATGGTGATTATAAAGGCAAAGACGTCGTCGATAAACGTGTTGAAAGCCTGAGAAATAAAAAAGAAATTATATATATTTTTACAAGACTTTTTACTTTTTTAAAAGAAAGAGATAAAATGCTGGAAATATGCTAGGATATATAAAATGATAGATATAAAATAGAATTCAAATTTATAAATTTAAATGTGCTTGTCTGAACACATTAGGGTTTATGTGCTCATTCCTTTAATAAAAATATGCTGATTTATATGAAATAATTCTTTATTTGTGCCTTCAGTGTTCATGTTAGCAACACAAGCTATCCTTTTTTTTGTTTTTTGTTAAAGAGTTTGAAGGTAGAGGCAAAAAGTTTGGACATTTTATAGCACAAGTGATACCATTGATAACTTGTTTCGCAGACGTTCTGCAACATTAAAGGTAATTTTAAAGTAGAGGTTGTCCGATTTATCTTTTTTGCTGATTAATCGGCACTGATAGTTGATTGCTGGAACTATCGACAAAAATCCATACCGATAGTTTTTCCGGGTTCCGTTATACAGTCTAAGAGCGGCCTCTAGAGACGAATCACGTACACCACGTGCTGTTTATGTGAAGTGTCTTTTTTTTAATTATTATTTTGGATGTAACTGTAAACTTTTGCAAGCAAGTATAGATGATAAGTTCTGATAATAAAGAACCAAGTGGTCCACTGCTATGGTGATGAACACCTTTAAATTCAGGGACTTTTGGCACTTTAACACTAGACTGGCACACCTCAGTGACTCTTTAATACAGCACATGCTGTGGAGCAACTGGCGTACCGTACAGAAGACAGGAAAGCCCTTTAGAGGATCATCAACACCTCCCATACAATCATCAGCTGCTTATTATTCTCACTGGAAGAACTATTCAGCTTTTGCTGCTACAGCAGATCAAAAAACATACTGAAAGACCCAACCCACCCTGAACACTACACTACAAAACTTCTGTTTTGACCTTCTACCCTCTGGTAGACGCTTCAGGTCAATTACGTCATGCACAGACTCAAGAACCCCATCAGTGAATACTCAGAACTACTTGCACTACACACTTACAATTATACACTTCACAGACTTCTATTTAAAAAATCCTAACCAAAATATGTATAAAGACTGTTCAATGCCTTAATATTTTAGTGGAACACTTTTGTTTAAATATTTTTAATACTTTATTATATTTCATGTTTATGCACCAAAAGGACTGACAATTTCGTTGCACCATCTTATTTTGTATATATATTTAGTAGTATAGTTTATTTCATTATACACATATTTAGGGGAGTGGTAGCTCAGTGGTTAAGGTGCTGGGTTACTGATCGGAAGGTTAGGAGTTCAAGCCCCGGTATCGCCAAGCTGCCACCCTTGGGCCCTTGAGCAAGGCCCTTGACCCTCTGTGCTCCAGGGGCGCTGTATCATGGCCGAGCCTGCACTCTGACCCCAGTTTCCGAGCAAGCTGGGATATGCGAAGAACAAATTTCACTGTGCTCTAATGTATATGTGACAAATAAAGGCTATTCTATTCTATCTATTTTATACTTCATAGTTGATACTTTTATACTTTATATTTTTATTATTATTTTTTACATCATATTTCTATTAACATTATTCACATTGACATACCATACCCTGTACCCTTTCAGTAAATCCTGAAACATATCACTTACCTTGTACATGAAGGCCTTCCAGGGCAGATGAGCCACAGATTTTAACTGAAGGAAAACAAAGAAAGCATATGTTTGTTTCATTCACCACTGATTTTGTTATTGGCTTTTTTGTTCACCATTTATGTTCTGTTCACAGGTGTCTTCACTTCCATGTTGATTATTGTATGTATTTTATTTATCATTAACACGGAAATCATGCAATTTATTAAAGAACAAAACAAAAAAATTGTTAAATAACCCAGAATATGTTTTATATTTTTGTTTTGTCCAAAGTAGTACCATTTAGCTTTAATGACAGCTTGGCAAACTCATAACATTCCCTCATCACATTCACGAGGTACTCACGTGGAATTGCTATCACACATCAATTGACTTGTGCAGAGGTGAGCACAGAGTCACTAGCCCTATCAGTGCTACTGCAACTAGAGTAAAAACCCATATGATGGTAAGAAACACTTAGTGAAGTAAAGAGAGAAGACACTCCATCATTACTTTAAGAAATGAAGATCAGTCAATTAAAAAAAATCCCTTATGAGGACTGCCCCAGGAAAGGAAGTCTGAGAGCTACCTCTGCTGCAGAGGATACATATTTTATAACTAACTTGCCTCAGAAACCACTGATTAACATAAATGCTCCCAAGAAACAGGCTCTTATGAAGACCGCCCCAGGAAAGGAAGACTGAGAGCTACCTCTGCTGCAGAGGATACTTTTTTTTATATAAATAACCAGCCTCAGAAAACACTGATTAACATAAATGTTTCTCAGAGTTCAAGTAGCAGACAAATTTCAACATCCACTGTTCAGAGTAAACTGCGTGAGTCGGGCCTTCATGGTCAAATCGCAGCAAAGTAATCGTTACGTCAGAAGAGCATCAAGCAAAAAAAAAAGACTTGCTTGGGCGAAGAAACACAAGAAATGGACATTAGTGGATCAGTGAAAAATTGTCCTTTTGTCTGACTTTTGGTTCTAACGGACACATCTTTGTTTGTCCCAAAAGTCAGACAAAAAGACAATTTTTCACTGATCCACAAATAGCTCTTACAGAAACTAGAGGTGTGTTTTCCAACAGGACACAGACCCCAAACACACCCCTAGTTTCTGTAAGAGCTATTTGTTCAAGATGCAGAGTGATGGAGTGCTGCATCAGGTGACCTGGCCTTCACAATCACCCCATTTTAATCCAGTTCAAATGGTTTAAGAGAGTTAAGGAAATGCAGCCAACAAGCACTCAATACTTCTGGAAACTCCTCAAGTTTGTTGGAAAACCATTCCACGTGACTTTCTCATGAGGCTGACTGAAAGAATGCCAAGAGTAGGCAAAGCTCTCAAAGCATAATGTGGCCACTTTGAAGAATCAAAAATATAAAACATATTCTGGGGTTTTTAACACGTATTTTGTTTACTACATAATTCCATACGTGTTCTTTCATAATTTCAATGTCTATGGTACAATGTTGACTATAATAAAAATAAACAAATATAATACAAATAAATAAATACAAATGAATGAAAACATAATTTTTATAATTGTTTCAGCATGTTTGAGCATTGATGAATTGTTTCAGACCTTGTAGTTCACAAACAGCTGAGGTAGCATGAAGAGGAATCCAAAAGCATATACTCCTGTTGGGAAAAAAACAATGCATTCATTAGAACAGGGTTTCTCAAACAATTTACAGCCTGTTATTATAAAACCCAGATCTCCATAGTGCATTTCTTTTGGAATTTATTTTTCTAATGAACTTTGGGAGGCCAATGGAGTTTTTATTGCTGAACTTTCACAGAATGTTTTCAGAGATCCTCAAGCTGGGGCATATCATGCCATATATCAGTAGAGGGGAAAAAATGTAATTGGGAAAAACTTTGTAAAAAATAAGGCCCAGCTTTATGTCTCATCTTATTTTCAAATTTCTAGTTCACTGAAACAATAATTCGGATTGTTTTATTAAAATAATACTGCATTCGTTTGGTAGATTACAGAGTCATGCTTTCTATTTATTTATTAATTCATTTACAAAGTTTCTAAAATGATTGGATAAATGGCAGCTTTCATTTATATACAACATTGAAAAATGTAATTTTTTAAATATAATTTTTGCTATAATGCAACATTGATTTTCCTCAATCACATTCAATATTTGGCCCCTTCATAGGGAAAAAAATGTGGGTTCCTCTGCTTTTGCCATTAGATTCAACTCTATATTATTTACAGACTGTTTGAGCTCCAAACCCAGTTTAATTTTTATGAGGATATGGCTCCTCTCTGAGTCTAAGAGCTGCATCAAATCAGATTTAGCTCTAAATATTTGGTTTTACTGAACCAAAAATTACTTTTATTTGTCCAATAAATACTAATGGTTCTTTTACTTTGTGACATGAGATCATTTTTTTGTTCATTGAGGATCCCTTTCTGAAAAATTGCTTTGCTATTTTGTCTTTTTTTTGGACCAACTTGTTTGAGCTTTGCTTTTTATACTGAGAAATACAATTTAATTAAATTTTAGAAAATAAAACCTCACAAATCAACTGTTTCGTGCTTTTCACCAAAATCAACTGCATCTCTGAGCCTACGTTAAAAATATCAGTCAAATACTTAAGTACTGTTCAAATAAGGGACTTGAAGATTTTTACTCGTCATATTGGAATTGGTGACTTGTAATGGAGTAAGTTTTGCACTAAGGTATCTATACTTTTACTCAATTCTGATTTTCAGCTACTTTTTACTCGTCTATATCGCATGTATTATAGCTCTTATAAGCATGTAATGAGGTGCAGGATTATTTTAACGTACCATTAACTAAACTGTTGATCAGCCAGGAGTACCAACTGTTAAGAGGACAAAACATTGAGTTAACCGCAAGTGAAATAAGTGATGACTGTTCAGAATACAGAAGTGGCAATCAGTCCTTGCAAACAGAGAGAAAAAAGAAAAAATTTAATTTGAGCACTATACCTTTTATACTTCACAAATACCAGTGCATAAATGGCTCCACCTAGACACAGTGGATACAGCAGGTAGGACAGATATTTCATCGCCTGTAAAGGACAACAAATAAATACAATGAGCTCTAAAACTTACATAACATCTACATACATCACCGAAAAAACTCTCTCACCAAACTGTCATATTCCTCCGTCCTCCTCTCGGATTCGTCAGATTTGCCGAACTGAAATACATTTTTGAAATCAAAAAATCTGAAAAAGGAGGTTATTTTTTTAACAAACAGGATGCAGGTGTACCAGAGACTCTCACCATGAAAGTTGGAGTAAAGCCCTTCCAGAAAATGTAGATTTTGAATGCTTTTTTCACTTTCCACACCTGTGTAAGAAAACCACAGTGATGTTTCCTGTATTAGAAAAGCTTCATGCCTGATCGCGCAAGGGGTTTAGTATCATTAATGCACGTTATTAAGGATAACACATTTCAGTGCATTTCAGTACATCAGCAACTATCAGATACAAAGGATGCGGTTCTACCTCAATAAGAGATCCTATTCCAGCAGGGATGAGGACCAGCAGACTCGTCTGTTCATCAAGGAGGTAAAGAAAAATCACAAGTGTGCTGAAACACCGCCACAGCACTGAAAGAAAGAAAGGAGCTGTGTGAGGGGTAAAGAAAGGAGCTGTGTGAGGGATAAAGAAAGGAGCTGTGTGAGGGATAAAGAAAGGAGCTGTGTGAGGGTAAAGATAGTAGCTGTGTGAGGGGTAATAAAGAAAGGAGC
Source organism: Silurus meridionalis (assembly GCF_014805685.1). Taxonomy (NCBI): domain Eukaryota; kingdom Metazoa; phylum Chordata; class Actinopteri; order Siluriformes; family Siluridae; genus Silurus; species Silurus meridionalis. The sequence continues at coordinate 17,484,737 of NC_060905.1, read as the reverse complement.
TGTGTGAGGGTAAAGAAAGGAGCTGTGTGAGGGGTACAGAAAGGAGCTGTGTGAGGGGTACAGAAAGTAGCTGTGTGAGGGTAAAGATAGTAGCTGTGTGAGGGGTACAGAAAGTAGCTGTGTGAGGGATAAAGAAAGGAGCTGTGTGGGGGGTAAAGAAAGGAGCTGTGTGAGGGGTAAAGAAAGGAGCTGTGTGAGGGGTACAGAAAGTAGCTGTGTGAGGGGTACAGAAAGGAGCTGTGTGAGGGATAAAGAAAGTAGCTGTGTGAGGGTAAAGATAGTAGCTGTGTGAGGGATAAAGAAAGGAGCTGTGTGAGGGATAAAGAAAGGAGCTGTGTGGGGGTAAAGAAAGTAGCTGTGTGGGGGGTAAAGAAAGGAGCTGTGTGAGGGGTAAAGAAAGGAGCTGTGTGAGGGGTAATGAAAGGAGCTGTGTGAGGGGTAAAGAAAGGAGCTGTGTGAGGGGTAAAGAAAGAAGCTGTGTGAGGGTAAAGATAGTAGCTGTGAGGGTAAAGATAGTAGCTGTGTGAGGGGTACAGAAAGTAGCTGTGTGAGGGATAAAGAAAGTAGCTGTGTGAGGGTAAAGATAGTAGCTGTGTGAGGGGTAAAGAAAGGAGCTGTGTGAGGGGTAAAGAAAGGAGCTATGTGAGGGGTAAAGAAAGGAGCTGTGTGAGGGGTAAAGAAAGGAGCTGTGTGAGGGTAAAGATAGTAGCTGTGTGAGGGTAAAGATAGTAGCTGTGTGAGGGGTACAGAAAGGAGCTGTGTGAGGGGTGAAGAAAGGAGCTGTGTGAGGGGTGAAGAAAGGAGCTGTGTGAGGGTAAAGAAAGGAGCTGTGTGGGGGTAAAGAAAGTAGCTTTGTGAGGGGTAAAGAAAGGAGCTGTGTGAGGGGTAAAGAAAGAAGCTGTGTGGAGGGTAAAGAAAGAAGCTGTGTGAGGGGTGAAGAAAGGAGCTGTGTGAGGGTAAAGATAGTAGCTGTGTGAGGGATAAAGAAAGGAGCTGTGTGAGGGGTGAAGAAAGGAGCTGTGTGAGGGTAAAGATAGTAGCTGTGTGAGGGGTACAGAAAGTAGCTGTGTGAGGGATAAAGAAAGGAGCTGTGTGAGGGTAAAGAAAGGAGCTGTGTGGGGTAAAGAAAGGAGCTGTGTGAGGGGTAAAGAAAGGAGCTGTGTGAGGGGTAAAGAAAGGAGCTGTGAGGGATAAAGAAAGGAGCTGTGAGGGATAAAGAAAGTAGCTGTGTGAGGGTAAAGATAGTAGCTGTGTGAGGGATAAAGAAAGGAGCTGTGTGAGGGATAAAGAAAGGAGCTGTGAGGGGTAAAGAAAGGAGCTGTGTGAGGGGTAAAGAAAGGAGCTGTGTGGGGTAAAGAAAGGAGCTGTGTGAGGGGTACAGAAAGGAGCTGTGTGAGGGGTACAGAAAGGAGCTGTGTGGGGTAAAGAAAGGAGCTGTGTGAGGGGTACAGAAAGGAGCTGTGTGAGGGGTACAGAAAGGAGCTGTGTGAGGGGTACAGAAAGGAGCTGTGTGGGGGTAAAGAAAGGAGCTGTGTGAGGGGTACAGAAAGGAGCTGTGTGAGGGGTACAGAAAGGAGCTGTGTGAGGGGTACAGAAAGGAGCTGTGTGGGGGTAAAGAAAGGAGCTGTGTGAGGGGTAAAGATGGAAGTAATTGTGTGAGAAAAGGAGGTAAATGTGTGTAGGGGGGTGTAACTGCGTCACCTGCTTTGCTGGACATTCCCACCATGCTCTTCTTCTGTTTCCAAAAGCTGATATCGTTTTTAAACGCCAGGAAGTCAAATAGGAGCTGAGAAGTACATCGACGTTTCAGTATATTACAGGAAAAAAAAACATCTATCTTTCCAATGACTTCAAACTGACCCTCAAATCGAAGACGCTATAAATCTACTTACATGAAAAGCAGCGACGAAGAAGGTCAGGGCGAGGAAGTAGAGATTAGTGTCTACAAATATGCCCTTGATTTCATCTGCATCCTTTTCAGTGAAGCCTGCAACAGCAAAATATTCAAATAACTGCATAACCTTTTTTTTTTTTTTTTTTTTTATAAAATCCTGCTGACACTATTACATTTGTTATTACAGGAATCTCATCTACCATAGTTATATATAGTTATATAGTTTTATTGCTCATTATAACAGTCATCCGGAGTCTCTGGATGATGGTGTGAGGCAGGAATACTGTCTGGATTGAATGCCAGTGCATTACAGAGACCCGTGCACGCACACACACACACACACACACACACACACACACACACACACACACACACACACACACACACAAACACACAAACACACAAACACACACACTTTCATACAGTATTTCCATCTAGAGGCATCTTAGGTCACATCCATGGTAATCGGGATAGATTTACAAACAGCATTTTTATTTTAAGACCTTCTCCTCTTGTACAGATGTTTTGAAAAATTTCTTTGAGAAAACATAGCTTTAAGGAGGGGGTAGCTCAGGGGTCTTCTGCCTAGATTTTGGACTTCTTACCAGAAGGTCGTGAGTTCAAATCCAGCCACTATAAAGCTGCCACTGCCGGGATCTCGTGCAAGGCCCTTAACCCATAACATAACCCTTAACTCAGTTAAATGAATGCGATAATTGTAAGTCGCTTTCGGATAAAGGCGTCTGTCAAATGTCTGTGAGTTCCATTAAATATTTCAATCCAAAATGGACATTGTCTTAAAGCAGCTTTACAGAGACAAAGAGGTTATAAAATATAGAATTATAAGTTTAGTGCCTGTAGGTTGTCCCTAATAAGTGAGGCAGTGGCGACTGTGGTGAGGAAAAACTCCCTGAGATGGCATTAGGAAGAAACCTTAAGAGGAACCAGACTCAAAAGGAAACCCATCCTGATCTGGGTTGCACCACAAATCCACTTATTATAGTTTTAACACTGTTGAGGTGGACTGTTATTCACATGAACAGTTCCCAGACATCCTGAACCACTGTAGTAAAGTGTTTATATTAATTACAGTCCAAATCTATCCCCATACATCTTCATAGCTCTGGTTATTTCTATAGTGTTGACTTTGTGTAATAGTATGGTGTTAAAGTGTTGAGATCATTTCAACACCCTGTTGTATGAAGTTGACAATGTTGACAAAGGGATGCCCCAAAATTCTTCCTAAAGGGGGAGAATCTTTAGCTTTATCATGTAAATGATATGAGCGCATACACTTATATTTCTATCAACAGTCTGCTACAATGGCTTAAGACCACAGGTTGCATTTGATCGCATTTGATGGAACTGCAATGAATGGACGTAAGGTTCCCTTTTGAGTCTGGTTCCTCTCAAGGATTCTCTCATTCCATCTCAGGGAGTTTTTCCTTTCTACAATTACCACTGGGATACTCATTAGGGATAAACTTACAATTATAATTATACAAACTTAATTCTTTTTTTAATTCTTTATTTGTTTTATCTCTTTAAAGATGCTTTAAGACAATGTCCACTGTAAAAAAAAAAAAAGATGACTTGAAAGATGACATATTAGGTTGCAGTTGTGACATGATCATTAACAATAATGCATTGTGGCTGAAATGTTTAATAACTTGCACGCATATATTTCATATGGAAATGAGAGCTTTGCAAATTTCTGCTCGTATGGCATCAATAAAAAAACGTGTATGAACGTTGAGGAATTGAAGTATCATACAATTCGCATCAATATAAAAGTTAAGAAAAAAAAAGTGTGCATCTGATACATACGTATCGCGATGCATCGTTTTTAACATATTTGTGTCGGGTAATAAAATTGATTTATATATAATTATTAGTAGATTAGTAGCGCTATACTTTAATTATTTAGAAAGTGGCCAATAATTTGTGACCAATATTTTATAATATAGATTGATGTTTCCCCTCGCTAAAGCACGTCCTGTCATGTGAGTCACATAGAATACAGATTAACATGGCAGAGGTAGAGCTGCGTCTTCCTGAATACAGAACAGGAAAAGAACGTCTTGTTTTACTGAATTTAATTTTTTAAGTACAAATAGTTAGAAATCAGAATGCACTTAAGTAAATTGATGACTTGCTGTCTGTCTGAACTGAAGAACTAAAAGTGAACTCTGCACCATGTTGAATTGTATCGCATCATATTTTTTCCATTGACTCGTATTGCATTTTGTTGAATTAAAATCGGATTGCACGGCATCGTGATAGGGGCGGATCGCGTCGCGTCGGTAGCTGCTTCACATGGATCTTTAACGTATCGTATTTCTAATACAAATCCAAGCGTTGAAAACGACGCTGACCCGATCGTCGTATCACTGCACAGTAAGAACGTGTCTGGTTACTCACCGAACTGCTGCAGCGAGTACACGGCGTCCTGCATGTGGATCCAGAAGCGTAGCTTTCCCAGAGTGATGGTGTCATATGAAATAGTCAGAGGCAGCTCAGTGGTGCTGCTGTTGATCTCCTGCAAGAAAAAAATGATACACTGTATTGAAAGACACACTGGAAATCTGCAAACACACACATGAGGATCGGTGAACCACATACCACTAAATCTTTCACTCGGTTACTCAGCTCATCTATAAACAGCAGAGGGAGGTACACAAACTTCTTCCCACTCTGATACCTAAAAAACAAAAAAAAGATACACACAGGAAGTAAAGGAACGTTGAATAAAAGACATCAGATCTTCGGCGTGTGCACTTCTGCTCACAACAGGGGTCATTTCCTGTCCTCATTTCTTGATTGGTTCATATTTTTTGGTTTAAGTGGAAAAAGGCAAAACGCACACATTAAAAGGTGAATGGGTGGAAGAAAGGTCTGTAGACCCAATTTTCAGCTCTAACAGAAGAACTTCTGAAAGATGGAGAACAGAAGGTGGAAGCGTAATGGTTTGAGATTGTTTTGAAGCAGGGAAGGTTGGAACTTATTCTGGAAAGTGAAAGGAATCCTCAACCAACATGGCAACCATTCCATACTTCACCATTACGCCATGCAATTCCGTTTAGACTGCGGCTCATTGGAAACAACTTCACCGTACAACAAGACGATGAGCCGAAGCGTACGTCCGAGCTCTAAGAGTATCTATCATGGAATGACCTGCCCAGTCACTGCACCTAAATCCTATTGAACTACTCTGGGATGAACTCGATCATAAGGGATTTTAGCTGAATATTTGGAGAAATGAACTGTCTACATCTTTCTTTTGGATAATAGTAAAATAAAATAAGCAATAATCCTCACTTATAAAACTGCATATGAACAGTGCAATCTAAATGACGATCTTCACTGGTGAAAAAGTGATGAAATGTTACATGATACTGTCACATTTTAGACACAGAGATAAGTAACCGATCTGGTATGTCTCAACCTACAAGGAGAAGTATTTTTCTATTGTGCTGCATACCAACATTGGGCGTGTTCTTGAATACACCAGAGCACATTCCGCCTTAGCGTTTCTGAAAAAAGTCTGTACATCCGGAGGTTTTATAGACTTTAAATAGTTTGGCTGATGCCAATGGTCCCAATGATAAAGGGCCTGTTTTATGACTCTTATAGTATAAAAACTAAATGATGTGCTGCTAAAAAAGAAAGAAAGATAACAATAAAGCAAGAATGAGACAGAAACAAAACAGAAAGCGAACAAGTCGAACGAAAGCAAGCCATATTTCAGCATCCCTGAAGCAGGCGAGTGCAGGTTGGCACTGCCGGGGTTTGAATTTAGGACTTTCTGTTTACTAAACCAGACCATCTCATTTTCAGAGGGTACATGAGGAAGCTCACACTCTCATATAGCGGTGCACGTCACTCGGTATGGCCTCTCGGTCAAACAGGAAGTTCTCCGCCACGATGTTCAGCGTGAGACGGGAGCGCCAGTGAGACACGGGCCGGTCCACCTCTCCATCGCCCCCTGTTGTTCTCTGCTCCTGCTGCTGGGTGACAAGAGTCACAATTCGTTTTTTAATTTCCGCTGGTGAACCGAAATGAAATGAAAAATATTTCGAACGCATACAAACGTTACCCTTCGTACCCGAGGCAGCTCCTGGCCGGTGATCAGGCTGACCTCCGGGGGTTTGGGCAGCATGTACGTGGTGAGCTGCGTAACCAGATGCACTTGGCGTGGGTCCTGCCAGGGTGACGTCCCCGCCTGATGGACAAACACCATGCCGTAGAGCGTCCCATTGTTCCGCGTCTTCTTCGGCAGGGAGACGTTTATTAGCCTGGTAAAAGGAACGAGCGATAAGATTGCAGTTGTGGTGAAAATCCATACATTTGTCATTCGGATGTATGATTACTTTGATTGGTTTTACAGTTTTTGATTGGTTTCACACTACATTACATTTTATGGCATTTATCAGACGCTCTTATCCACTTACATCTTATTTCATTTATACAACTGAGTAGCTACGGGGGTTAAGAGCCTTGCTCAGGGGCATAGGAGTGGCAGCTTGGTGTGGCTGGGATTTAAACTCACAACCTTCAAATCCAAAGTCCAATGCCTTAACCACTAAGCTTCCTAAATACACTTGCTGGTCAAAAAAAAAACCCTGGATGTAACTAAGAGCTCCACTGGATAATTCCTGGAGTGGTGAACATGTTACAAGCTGCAGAACCCAAACTGATGCAGGGAGGACCTTCTGGTCAGAAAACGTCTCATGTGGTCATGGAAAAAAAGATGTTCCTTGGGGTCAATTTATTAACCTGCAAAGAAAACAACTAATGAGAAAGCTTAACCTACTAAACAACCTGGAAGGATAGTGGTGAAGCATCATTCTTGTGGTTGGAAAAAGTCTTGAACGATCATAATTAAAGATTACTTCATTGTAAAGGACACAACAGTAGACCTCGGATGTTTCTTAGTGAAAATAAGAGCATTTCCACCTGCACAGTGTGAAAAGAACTCGAAGGATTGGGACTAAACAGGTGTATAGTCTTAAGAGAAGCACTAATCAGTGAAGATCATCATAAAAAACACAAGCTTCAATTTGCTAGAGAGCATAAAAATTGGACTCTGGAGAGAACGTGGAAATTGTCATGTGGTTTAGTGAGACCAGATGTACCCTGTTCCAGAGTGATGGGTGCATCAGGGTAAGAAGAGAAGAGGATGAAACGATGCCTATCATGCCTAATACCTATTTTTTTTTAAATGGTGGGGGCAGTATTATGATCCGAGGTCGCTTCAGTTGGTCAGGTCTAGCTTCAGGAATGTTATGGGGCCAAAATATTCAAATCAGCCGACTACCTGAATGTTCTTCATGTCCAGGTTTTTACGTCAAAGGATATTCCAAGAAACAACGCCAAGATTCACTGGGTTTAAATTGTGAACGAGTGGTTCATGAAGCATGAGACAGCATTTTTATACGTGGATCGGCCTCCACAATGTTTGACCAGAAAGTGTATGTTATAACAACTATAAGATCAATGGAAATACATTTATAACACCTGGTTTCTCAGAAACATGCGTTCTGCAGAAACGAGGAAACGAAAGCAGAGAGTCACGATTTGGTAACATCGATCACAAGAGGAACATAAATTTTAAAAAAATCAATAAAAGGAGAAATAAAAATTCCATGAGACCTGTTCGGTTCAGCCCATTCACAAATACCTTAGACATGGTGAGCTCATGACCAGGGTGTCTCCTGAATCATCTGGCACTTCCCTAATGAAAAAATGTACCTCTCAAATTTGGTGTGCACATCAAAATCCTCCTCCCTGTGGATGAGCGTGTGTCCACCTTCAGCGTTGGAGCGGAGAGCCGTGTAGATGCTTATCTGTATGGGCCATATGTGAGAATGGAAACTCCTGAGTATGACTTGATCATGAGAATAATCATCAGACATGGAAGGACATGGTGCATGATGCTCACCTGCAGGCGAGGTTTCCCTGCAAGGAAAGGACTAATGCAGGTGTCACTTCCTGGATTGTCACATGGTTTGGTGTAGACGATGCCGTACATCACCCAGCACGTGTGCAGCACGTAGACCGTGAAGACCCCCACGATGATGGTGGTCAGAGACGTCTTTTGAAACATGCTGCCTCTTTTACTCGGTCAATATCAGACTGGATGAACAATACTGATCTGTGCACCTACACAAACATCATGATCATGGTGATGAAGATGAAGATGACGGGAATACCTCAGCTGTGTTACCCGACATGTCAGCGTTGCTTAGGACACGTAATGATGTCCTACAAGTCCTGAACCTTCAACCTTCTCCCACACATCACCGGTTTAAACCCTCAACATCACCCGAACCCACCTCTGGAGATCTTCACCACCCCAAAAAAAAAAACCCGCACAGAGCAACAGGATCCGGGTTTCTAACCGCGCTTTAGAGCAATTCTTGAAGCTTCTTCTCGGTTCTCGGTTCAGGTTCAGAAGCAGAACCGCACTTCCGTGTTGAAGTTCTTTCCGTGTTGCCAGATTGTTCTTCACAAATCCTCCCAAACGACAAATCCCTCTCAAACAAGTTTGATTTTTCGCTCTTCATAGAAAAGTTTCTCTAATTTAGTGTTCATTAGCTTTTAGGAAGAAATATTAAGGACATTTTCAAAAGAGAGGTGAATTATTATTATTATTAATATTATTATTGTGAAAAGAATGGTAAATTATTATTGTTATTATTAATATTAAGGTATATTATTCAATTATTATAATGTTTTGTTGAATTTATTTTTTTTGTTAAATTCTTTATTTTAATAAAATCAAATTAAATTAATAAAATCTCTAAAAATAATTAACTCATAATATAAAAAATACAAAATAAAACATACATATATATATATATATATATATATATATATATATATATATATATATATATATATATATATATATATATATATATTAGTATATATACTGTATATTGTTTTTATGCAGGCGCTCACAAGCCAGGAAACAGGCAATGAGATAGACGTAACAGAAAGTTGTTCCGGTTTACACCGGAAGTGGTTCACTGTGTTTCTGTAGCTACTGACGAGCTTCTGTCGTTTGTGCGACAGAGTTTTTTTTTTCTTCACGTCGGCGTCGGTTTTTTCCACTAAAATCATGAAACTCGTTCGGTGAGTAGATTCCAGAGTTTTATTATAATAATATCCGGAGATAAAACGCGCGATGGGGGGAATGTTTGAGGCGGATGGAGGACGATTGTAATTAGCGGCTAAGATGCTAAAGGCGCCATTGGGGCTGTGTATTGAAGGCGGGAGGAATGAATGAGAACGAGGGAAATGTTTTCTGGAAATGTCCTGTTTTTATTATACTAAAAGTTAAAAGTTGTAAGTTGAAGCGAATGCGGGTGTTTTATAAAGCAGAATATTAATATTGTAGTATATTATTCGGAACACTATGGCGGCTTGGCTGCTTTGATCTCATTTAGATGTTGATTGTATTTGAAGGCCTCAAAAGTGTCCCTGACTCACCACAAGAACAAATCCTGAAAATAGCAGAAATAAACAGGACTGCTGCTTCAAAATAAACCCCTTGAAGTGCTCTATTTACCTTCCAACCCATCAATCAGTAACAATTATACCAGTTTAATGCATGACACAAACGAATATTTAATGGTGTCTGTGTGTGTGTGTGTGTGTGTGTGTGTTTGTGTGAGAGAGAGAGAGAGATGTGTTGAGAAGATTGGATTGAATCCACTTAACCCCAAAACATTTCTGAACCATTTCTCTGTTCTTCACGTTGATTGTCCCAGACCCTGGTGGGTCTCTGTCCAGCCAATAGTTCTCTACATGTAGATTTTAGTAACAATTTGTACATTTTTCATCTCTGATCTTCAGTGTGATGTTCTTACTCCTGGAGAACCTGATTTGTGTACTTGGGGAAAACATCTCCATTCCAGGATGTTCCTGGAGAACCCTAGTGTCCTGCATGTTTGAGTGTTTCCTTACTTTAATGGCATTCAAAAAGTCTGGTACTGAGGGTGATTAGATGAAGCAGGAGTGTTTGAGATCTTCAGGACCATTAGGACAGGGAAGGAGAACTTCATGACCATAGGGGAAGAGAGGGAGAAGTTTAGGACCATTAGGAAAGAGAGGGGAAGGGTGAACTTCAGGACTTTTGGAACAGGGAGAGGAAGAGAGATCTTCTTCAAGGTAATCGGGGGATGGAAGGTGAACTTCAGGACCATTAGGACAGTGAAGGAGATCTTCGTGACCATTGCGACAGTTAGAGACAAAGAACTTCTGGGCTATAAGGACAGGGAGGGAGAACTCCAAGTCCATGGTTAGGAGACTGATTTTGTTTATTGTGTCTCCATTCGGCAGGTTTTTGATGAAATTGAGCCACGAGACGGTGACCATCGAGCTGAAGAACGGTACTCAGGTTCATGGCACAATCACAGGTATCGCACGCATGAATTTCCCATCGCTTTAACGCCGTAGGACCGTAAAAATGTCCCATGATCATAAACGCATGTTGAATTTTTGTTCCCCCTCCCTTCTGTAAATCAGGTGTGGATGTGAGTATGAACACTCACCTGAAAGCCGTGAAGATGACCCTGAAGAACAGGGAACCCACCCAGCTGGAGAGTCTGAGCATCCGCGGCAACAACATCCGCTACTTCATCCTGCCCGACAGTCTTCCCCTCGACACCCTGCTGGTGGACATCGAGCCCAAAATCAAGTCCAAGAAGAGGGAAGCGGGTAAGTGGGGAGACGGGTCGCCACGGTTACGGCTCAGAGTTTGGCGTCGGATGCGATAGTGATGGAGTAGATTTATAAACAGCATCCTTTCTTACAGTTTATTAAATATCTGATGTAAAAGAGGTCTCAAAAAATATAACGTTCACCCGCGTCCATCAGGAACCATGTGGAGTGTCCTGTATTAGTGATGGGGCCGAGCTACAGGGAGGGACAGAGACATTATGATGTTAAACCATATATAAATCATATAATATAAAATAAAATTTTAATTAAGTGCATCTCTGCTTTCATTTATCTCCTCATAGGGTCTTTGTAAGTGTTCTATAGAAATAAACCTTTTATGTATTAATTTAAAACTAAGGCTTTGAACAAATATTTGATAAAAAAGTCGTTATAAAATTAGATACTAATCATTGTATTTTTTTTAAATTATTATTTTAAAGGGCTGTAATGTATTTTTTTAGTACAATCAGTCTGTAAACTGTAGGCTCACGTGACGAACGTGCTCAAACATTCGAATCCGCTTTTGTGAAACGTGTAAAACATTCTCTCTGTGATTAGAAAATAAAAAGTATGAGATTTGGAATAAGAATATATTATAATATAATAATTATCAATGGAAATCATTTGCATACGAAGCAGCTTTTACTTTCTGGAAGATAAAAGTATTAAATATTTACTTGTGGATGCAGTCGGTGTTGGATTTAAATGAGCAGCTCATATCCTGTACTAATCCGAACTCTCGCTGTCCCAGTGGCCGGTCGTGGACGAGGCAGAGGTCGAGGACGTGGCAGAGGAAGGGGACGTGGACGAGGCGGGCCGAGAAGATGAATCGTTTGTAATGCTCTGCTTTTTTTTTTTTTCCAGTGTACAGGATTTTTTTTTTCTTTTTTCATTTGGAAATATTGATTCATTTCTTTTGTACATTAAACTCAGTTTTTTTGGAAACCGTTCTGTTCAGCACTGATTTGACTGAAGCCTCATGGTGATGTGCTTGTGTCTGGGAGAACGTGGCATGGTTTGACATTAAAGGATTATCGTTCGATTTGAGTTTGACCTGAAAAGGAAGAGTTTTGTTTTTGTTTTTTGTGTTTCCGGCAGCTGGGTAAATGAGTGTAGCTGCACTGGGATTATAGGAAGAAGTGATATAAAGGTGAGAGTGTGTACATAACAAAGGTAAATAAAGAGGTGCTGATTGGATCTGTAACTGGATACAAAACCTTGTACATACAAAGCAATTATATAATATCTATAAGTAGGAACGTACACACAAAGGGTCCGATTGTTCAGGGTGTGTGTATTTGTGTGTGACTGAAAAAGAGATGAAACGTCTGCAGAAACATTGTCTACAAATATGTAGAATAGTGATAAACTTTAAATATATGTTTATATATAGATGTATATATGAAACATGTTAAAGATGGAGGCACATTAATATATATATATATATATACATACATACACACACACACACACCCACACACACACCTTTGACCCTGACAGTTGAAATCTGATTAGATAGAAAATCCAACCTGAACTTTCACACCTTGAAGGAGTAAAACTGAGAGAAACGCTCTGAAATTATAATGGATTATTAGATTAATAATTTAATACATATTAATGGGCTAAAATATATTAAAATGTCAGTCAGTGATTTGAATGAGGCCGTGTGTGTGTGTGTGTGTGTGGCGTGGGGCGTGCTCCTGGTGATACTTTGCAGTTTCTTTGAAACTATTTAATTATTAAATAAACCCTTGAGAAAGAAATGGTTATAAATAGTGAATTTGAATAAAAAGTCATGTATCTGACTGTTATTCAAATTCACCATTTATAACTGCTGGGTAAAAGATTACCATGTTATTGAGTTTATTATAGCAATTAAAACTATATACACTGCTCAAAAAAAAAAGGAGCACTTAAACACAATGTAACTCCAAGTCAATCTCACTTCTGTGAAATCAAACTGTCCACTTAGGAAGCAACACTGATAATCAATTTCACATGCTGTTGTGCAAATGAAATAGACAACAGGTGGAAATTATAGGCAATTAGCAAGACACCCCCAATAAAGGAGTGGCTCTGCAGGTGGTGACCACAAACCACTTCTCAGTTCCTATGCTTTCTGGCTGATGGTTTGGTCACTTTTGAACAGAGTCTACAACTCGCACAAGTGGCTCAGGTGGTGCAGCTTATACAGGATGGCACATCAATGCAAGCTGTGGCAAGAAGGTTTGCTGTGTCTGTCAGTGTAGTGTCCTGAGCATGGAGGCGCTACCAGGAGACAGGCCAGTACATCAGGAGACGTAACCCAGCAGCAGAACCACTACCTCCGTCTTTGTGCAGGGAGCAACAGAAGGAGCACTGCCAGAGCCCTGCAAACTTACCTCCAGCAGGCCACAAATGTGCATGTGTCTGCTCAAACGGTCATCTCCATGAGGGTGGGATGAGGGCCCGACGTCCACAGGTGGGGGTTGTGCTTACAGCCCAACACCGTGCAGGACGTTTGGCATTTGCCAGAGAACACCAAGATTGGCAAATTTGCCACTGGTACCCTGCACTCTTCACAGATGATAGAACATTCTGCTGCCTGCAACATCCTCCAGCATGACCGGTTTGGCAGTGGGTCAGTAATAGTGTGAGGTGGCATTTCTTTGGAGGGCCGCACAGCCCTCCATGTGCTCACCAGAGGTACCCTGACTGTCATTAGGTACCGAGATGAGATCCTCAGACCCCTTGTGAGACCATATGCCGGTGCGGTTGGCCCTGGGTTCCTCCTAATGCAAGACAATGCTGGACCTCATTTGGCTGGAGTGTGTCAGCAGTTCCTGAAAGACGAAGGCATTGATGCTATGGACTGGTCCGCTCGTTCCCCAGACCTGAATCCAACTGAGCACAACTGGGACATCATGTCTTGCTCCATCCACCAACGCCACCTCTTCAGGAGCATGCCCAGGTGTTGTAGGGAGGTCATACAGGCACGTGGAGGCCACACACACTACTGAGACTTGTTTTAAGGACATTATATCAAAGTTGGATCAGCCTGTAGTGTGTTTTTCCCCTTCAAATTTGAGTGTGACTCCAAATGCAGACCTCCATAGGTTAATTCATTTTCATTTATATTTTTTGTGATAGTCAAAAATGTAAAGAACAAAGTATTTATTAATAATATTTTATTCATTCAGATCTAGGATGTGTTGTTTAAGTGTTCCTTTGTTTTTTTTTTTTAGCAGTGTATATTTGTAAGTTGGACAGAGGTTGTTCATGGTGGTTAAATGTTTACTCAAACTTTTTCCTGCCTGAATAAATGTGTAAATGATTTGATGTCCTGAAAACACCTTCTTTTGGGGCAATTTTATACCAACATTTAAAAAAGTGGACTGTCATCCTGAAGAGTGTTCACCTTTGTTGTGTTTTTTTATAAAAGCAGTGTTGCAATTACTCTATGAATTTAATGCTCTATGGACAAAAGTATTGGGACACCTGACTTGTCCAGTTAAACCAAGTCGTAGGCACACAGTTGTCTCTTACTTGAACTAGGAGACCCAAACCTGTTCCAGCACGACAAAGCCAGCTCCATGGAGATCTGCTTCACCTGGGTGGGATCTCCTTCTACAGAGCTCCTGAACATCTTTGGGATGAATTGTAAAGCAGACTGCGCCTCAGACCTCCTCATCTCACCTACATCATATTGATCCAAACAGCATTTGTGACTTATTTACACTACATTTGTATTTTCCCCTTAGCGATTTATTTAACTCAATAAAATTCATTTCTATTTGTATAGCGCTTTTAACATGATCTCAAAGCGGCTTCACACAGATAATGTGGTAATCAACACCTTCATATTTATTATTGTCCTTTATTTGTCACGTGACGTTAAAAAAAAAGACTTTTATTTTGACAATTCAAAAGGACGTGAAACCGCTTCCAATACACGTGTGTGTGTGTGTGTGTGTGTGTGTGTGTGTGTGTGTGTGTGTGTGTGTGTGTGTGCGCGCGCGTGTGTTATAACGCCTGGGAGACACATGACACACTGCAGGGTAGATGTACCGCTGTAAGAGCAGCTGTGTTGATGTTGAGCTGTAGATCTGTATAAATCCGGAGTGATGGGAGGAGCTGAGTGTTTCCTCTACTTCGCTTTTGGGAGTAATTTATTGAAAGAGAGATTACAGCTGCAAAATCCATCAGCGACCTTCTACTGCGTCGGGAGACTCGAGGTAATCACTGTATTACACTATATAATCTTTAATATACTATACGAATCTACACTATACTATACTATACTATACTATACTATATGAATCTACACTATACCAATCTATACTATACTATACCAATCTACACTATACATACCAATCTACACTATACCAATCTATACTATACCAATCTACACTATACATACCAATCTACACTATACCAATCTACACTATACCAATCTATACTATACCAGTCTACACTATAACAATCTACACTATACATACCAATCTACACTATACCAATCTATACTATACCAATCTACACTATAACAATCTACACTATACATACCAATCTATACTATACCAATCTATACTATACCAATCTACACTATAACAATCTACACTATACATACCAATCTACACTATACCAATCTATACTATACCAATCTACACTATAACAATCTACACTATACATACCAATCTACACTATACCAATCTATACTATACCAGTCTACGCTATAACAATCTACACTATACATACCAACCTACACTATACCAATCTACACTATACCAATCTACACTATAACAATCTACACTATACCAATCTATACTATACCAATCTTACTATACCATACTATACTATACTATACTATACTAATCTACACTATACCAATCTATACTATACCATACTATACTATACCAATATTACTATACTATACTATACTAATCTACACTATACCAATCTATACTATACCATACTATACTATACCGATCTACACTATACCAATCTATACCATACCATACTATACTATACCATACCAATCTACACTATACCAATCTATACTATACCAATCTACACTATACCATACCAATCTACACTATACCAATTCACACTATACCAAACTATACTATACCAATCTATACTATACCAATCTATACTATATGATACTATACCAATCTACACTATACTGAACTATACTATACCAATCTACACTATACCAAACTACACTATACCAATCTACACTATACCAATCTATACCATACCATACCAATCTATACCATACTAATCTACACTATACCAATCACACTATACCAATCTATACTATACTATACCAATCTACATTATACCAATCTATACTATACCAATTTACACTATACCAAACTATACTATACCAATCTACACTATACCAATCTATACTATACTATACCAATCTACACTATACCAATCTACACTATACCAAACTATACTATACCAATCTACACTATACTATACCAATCTACACTATACCAATCTATACTATACCAATCTACACTATACCAATCTACACTATACCAATCTACACTACACCAAACTATACTATACCAATCTACACTATACCAATATATATTATACTATACCAATCTATACTATACTATACCAATCTACACTATACCCATCTATACTATACTATACCAATATATACTATACTATACCAATCTATACTATACTATACCAATCTACACTATACCAAACTATACTATGCCAATCTACACTATACCAAACCATACTATACCATACCAATCTACACTATACCAATCTATATACTATACCAATCTACACTATACCAAACTATACTATACTAATCTACACCATACCAATCTACACTATACCCATCTATACCATACCAATCTATACTATACCAAACTATACTATACCAATCTACACTATACCCATCTATACTATACCAATCTATACTATACCAATCTATACTATACCAATCTACACTATACCAAACTATACTATACCAATCTACACTATACCAAACTATACTATGCCAATCTACACTATACCAATCTATACTATATACCAATCTACACTATTCCAAACTATACTATACCAATCATACTATACTATACCAAACTATACTATACTAATCTACACTATACCCATCTATACTATACCAATCTATACTATACTATACCAATCTATACTATACCAATCTACACTATACCAATCTATACTATACTATACCAATCTACACTATACCAAACTATACTATACTAATCTACACTATACCAATCTACACTATACCCATCTATACTATACCAATCTATACTATACTAATCTACAATATACCAATCTACACTATACCAAACTATACTATACTAATCTACACTATACCAATCTATACTATACCAATCTATACTATACCATACTATACTATACCAATCTATACTATACTATACCAATCTATACTATACCAATCTACACTATACCAATCTATACTATACTATACCAATCTACACTATACCAAACTATACTATACTAATCTACACTATACCAATTTATACTATACCAATCTATACCATACTAATCTACACCATACCATACCAATCTACACTATACCAATCTATACCATACCATACCATACCAATCTACACTATACCAAACCATACTATACCAATTTACACTATACCAAACTATACTATACCAATCTACACTATACCAATCTATACTATATACCAATCTATACTATACTAATCTACACTATACCAATATACTATACCAATCTACTATACCAATCTACACTATACCAATCCACACTATACCAATCTACACCATACCAAACTATACTATACCAATCTACACTATACCAAACTATACTATACCAATCTACACTATACCCATCTATACTATACTATACCAATATACACTATACCAAACCATACTATACCATATACTATACCATACCAATCTATACTATACTATACTATACCAATCTACACTATACCATACTATACTATACCAATCTACACCATACCAAACCATACTATACCAATTCACACTATACCAATATACTATACCAATCCACACTATACCAATATACACTATACCAAACTATACCATACCAATCTACACTATACTATACCAATACTATACCAATATATATTATACTATACCAAACTATACCATACCATACTATACTATACCAATCTATACCATATACTATACCATACTATACCATACTATACTATACCAATCTACACTATACCAAACCATACTATACCAATTTATACTATACTATACCATACCATACTATACCATACCAATCTACACCATACCAATCTATACTATACCAATCTACACTATACCAATCTATACTATACCATACCAATCTATACCATACCATACCAATCTACACTATACCAAACCATACTATACCAATCTACACTATACCAAACTATACCATACTAATCTACACCATACCAATCTACACTATACCCATCTATACTATACCAATCTATACTATACTATACCAATCTATACTATACCAATCCATACTATACTATACCAATCTATACTATACCATACCAATCTACACTATACCAAACTATACCATACTAATCTACACTATACCAATCTACACTATACCCATCTATACTATACCAATCTATACTATACTAATCTACAATATACCAATCTATACCATACTAATCTACACCATACCAAACTATACTATACTAATCTACACTATACCAATCTATACTATACCAATCTATACACTATACCAAACTATACCATACCAATCTACACTATACCAATCTATACTATACTACACTATACCAATCTATACTATACCAATCTACACTATACCATACCAATCTACACTATACCAATCTATACCATACTATACCAATCTACACTATACCAATCCACACTATACCAATCTATACCAATCTATACTATACCAATCTACACTATACCAATCTACACTATACCAATTTATACTATACTATACCAATCTACACCATACCAAACTATACTATACCAATCTACACTATACCAAACTATACTATACCAATCTACACTATACCAATCTACACCATACCAAACTATACTATACCAATCTACACTATACCAATCTACACTATACCAAACTATACTATACTATACCAATATACACTATACCAATATACTATACCAAACCATACTATACTATACCAATCTACACTATACCAATACTATACTATACCAATCTATACTATACTATACCAATCTACACTATACCAAACTATACTATATACCAATCTACACTATACCAAACTATACCATACTAATCTACACTATACCAATCTACATACTATACCAATCTACATTATACCAATCTACACTATACCATACCAATCTATACTATACCAATCTACACTATACCAATCTATACTATACTACACTATACCATCTATACTATACTACACTATACCAATCTACATTATACCAATCTATACCATATACTATACTATACCAAACTATACTATACTAATCTACACCATACCAATCTATACCATACCAATCTATACTATACCAATCTATACTATACTATACCAATCTATACTATACTATACCAATCTACACTATACCAAACTATACTATACCAATCTATACTATACCAATCTATACTATACCAATCTATACTATACCAATCTACACTATACCCATCTACACTATACTATACCAATATATATTATACTATACCAATCCATACTATACTATACCAATCTACACTATACCCATCTATACTATACTATACCAATATATACTATACTATACCAATCTATACTATACTATACCAATCTACACTATACCAATATACTATACCATACCAATCTATACTATACCAAACCATACTATACCAATCTACACTATACCAAACTATACTATACCAATCTATACCATACCATACCATACTATACCAATCTACACTATACCATACTATACCATACCATACTATACCAATCACACTATACCAAACTATACCATACCAATCTATACTATACCAAACTATACCATACTAATCTACACTATACCATCTATACTATACCAATATACTATACTATACTATACCAATCTATACTATACCAATTTACACTATACCAAACTATACTATACCATCTATACTATACTATACCAATATACTATACCAAACTATACCATACCATACTATACCATACCATACTATACCATACCATACTATACCATACTATACTATACCAATCTATACTATACTATACCATCTATACTATACTATACCAAACTATACCATACCAATCTATACTATACCAATCTACACCATACCAATCTATACCAATCTATACCATACCAATCTACACCATACCAAACTATACCATACTATACTATACCAATCTACACTATACCAATCTATACTATACCAATCTATACTATACTAATCTACACCATACCAATCTACACTATACCAATCTATACTATACTATACCAATCTACACCATACCAAACTATACTATACCAATTTACACTATACCAAACTATACCATACCAATCTACACTATACCAATCTACTATACTATACTATACTAATCTACACTATACCAATCTACACTATACTATACCATCTATACTATACCAATCTATACTATACCAAACTATACTATACCAATCTACACTATACCCATCTATACTATACCAATATATACTATACCATACTATACCAATCTACACTATACCAAACTATACTATACCAATCTACACTATACCAAACTATACTATGCCAATCTACACTATACCAATCTATACTATACTAATCTACACCATACCAAACTATACTATACCAATCTACACTATACCATACTATACTATACCATACTATACCAATCTATACCATACTATACCAATCTACACTATACCAATCTATACCATACCATACTATACTATACCAATCTACACTATACCAATCTATACTATACTATACCAATCTATACCATACCATACCAATCTATACTATACTATACCAAACTATACTATACCAATCTACACTATACCAATCTATACTATACCATACTAATCTACACTATACCAATCTACACTATACCAATCTATACTATACTATACCAATCTACACTATACCAAACTATACTATACCAATTTACACTATACCAAACTATACTATACCAATCTACACTATACCAATCTACACTATACCAATCTACACTACCAATCTACACTATACCAAACTATACTATACTAATCTACACTATACCAATCTATACTATACTATACCAGTCTACATTATACCAATCTACACTATACCATACCAATCTACACTATACAAATCTACACTATACCATACTATACTAATCTACACTATACCATCTATACTATACTATACTATACTAATTTTACTATACCAATCTACACTATACTATACTATACTAATCTACACCATACCAATCTACACCATACCAAACTATACTATACTAATCTACACTATACCAATCTATACTATACTATACCAATCTACACTATACCAATCTATACTATACCATCTATACTATACCATACTATACCAATCTACTATACTATACCAATCTATACTATACCAATCTACACTATACCATACTATACTATATACCAATCTATACTATACTAATCTACACTATACCAATCTATACTATACCTATACTATATTATACTATACTATACCAATATATACTATACCAATCTACACTATACCAATCTACACTATACCAATCTATACTATACTATACTATACCATACTATACTATATACCAATCTATACTATACCAATCTACACCATACTATACTATACCAATTTATACTATACTATACCAATCTACACTATACCATACTATATTATACCAATCTATACTATACTAATCTACACTATACCAATCTATACTATACCAATCTACACTATACCAATCTATACCATACTATACTATACCAATCTATACTATACCATACCAATCTACACTATACCAATCTATACTATGCCAATCTACACTATACCAATCTATACCATACCATACCAATCTACACTATACCATACTATACCATACTATACCAATCTATACTATACTAATCTACACTATACCAATCTATACTATACCAATCTATACTATACTATACCATACCATACTATACCAATCTATACCAATCTATACTATACCATATACCAATCTACACTATACCAATCTATACTATACTATACCAATCTATACCATACTATACCAATCTACACTATACCAATCTATACCATACTATACCAATCTACACTATACCAATCTATACTATACTATACCAATCTACACTATACCAAACTATACTATACTAATCTACACTATACCAATCTATACTATACCAATCTACACTATACCAATCTATACTATACTATACCAATCTATACTATACTATACCAATCTACACTATACCAATCTATACTATACTATACCAATCTACACTATACCAATCTATACTATACTATACCAATCTACACTATACCAAACTATACTATACTAATCTATACTATACTATACCAATCTACACTATACCAATCTATACTATACTAATCTACACTATACCATACTATACTGTACCAATCTACACTATACCATACTATATTATACTATACCAATATATACTATACTAATCTACACTATACCAATCTACACTATACTAATCTATACTATACTATACTATACTATACTATACTATACTATACTATACCAATATATACTATACCAATCTACACTATACCAATCTACACTATACCATACTATATTATACCAATCTATACTATACTAATCTACACTATACCAATCTATACTATACTAATCTACACTATACCAATCTATACTATACTATACCAATCTATACTATACTAATCTACACTATACCAATCTATACTATGCCAATCTACACTATACCAATCTATACTATAGTAATCTACACTATACCATACTATACTATACTATATACTATACCATACCAATCTATACTATACCAATCTATACTATACCAATTTATACTATACTATACCAATCTACACTATACCAATCTACACTATACGAATCTACACTATACCAAACTATACTATACTAATCTACACTATACCAATCTACACTATACCAAACTATACTATACTAATCTACACTATACCAATCTACACTATACCAATCTATACTATACTATACCAATATACACTATACAAATCTACACTATACCAAACTATACTATACTAATCTACACTATACCAATCTATACTATACCAATCTACACTATACCAATCTACACTACACGAATCTACACTATACCAAACTATACTATACTAATCTACACTATACCAATCTATACTATACTATACCAGTCTACATTATACCAATCTACACTATACCATACCAATCTACACTATACAAATCTACACTATACTATACTAATCTACACTATACCATTCTAAACTATACTATACTATACTAATTTTACTATACCAATCTACACTATACTATACTATACTAATCTACACCATACCAATCTACACCATACCAAACTATACTATACTAATCTACACTATACCAATCTATACTATACTATACCAATCTACACTACACCAATCTACACTATACTAATCTACACTATACCAATCTATACTATACCAAACTATACTATACTAATCTACACTATACCAATCTATACTATACCAATCTACACTATACCAATCTATACTATACTATACCAATCTATACTATACTATACCAATCTACACTATACCAAACTATACTATACCAATCTATACTATACCAATCTACACAATACCAATCTATACTATACCAGTCTACACTATACCAATCTATACTATACTATACCAATCTATACTATACTAATCTACACCATACCAATCTACACTATATTATACTAATCTACACTATAACAATCTATACTATACTAATCTACACTATACCAATCTATACCATACTATACCAATCTATACTATACCAAACTATACCATACTAATCTACACTATACTATACCAATCTACACTATACCAATCTATACTATACCAATCTACACTATAGCAATCTACATTATACCGATCTATACTATACTAATCTACACTATACCAATCTACACAATACTATACCAATCTACACTATACTAATCTACATTATACCAATCTATACTATACCAATCTACACACTATACCAATCTATACTATACCAATCTACACTATACCAATCTATACTATACTAATCTACACTATACCATACTATACTATACCATACCAATCTACACTATACCAATCTATACTATACCAATCACACTATACCAATCTATACTATACCAATCTATACTATACTATACCAATCTACACACTATACCAATCTATACTATACCAATCTACAATATACCAATCTATACTATACTATACCAATCTACACTATACCTATACTATACTATACTATACCAATATATACTATACTATTTTAATCTACACTATACCAATCTATACTATATACTATACTATACTATACTATACTATACTATACCAATATATACCATACTATACTAATCTACACTAAACCAATCTACACTATACTATACCAATACTATACTATACTATACCATACTATACTATACTATACTATACCATACTATACCAATATATACTATACCAATCTACACTATACCAATCTACACTATACCTATACTATATTATACCAATCTATACTATACTAATCTACACTATACCTAATCTACACTATACTATACCATACCAATCTACTATACTATACCAATCTATACTATACTAATCTACACTATACCAATCTATACTATGCCAATCTACACTATACCAATCTACTATACTATACCAATACTATACTATACTATACCAATCTATACTATACTAATCTACACTATACCAATCTATACTATACTAATCTACACTATACCAATCTATACTATACCAGTCTACACTATACCAATCTATACTATACTATACCAATCTATACTATACTAATCTACACCATACCAATCTACACTATATTATACTAATCTACACTATAACAATCTATACTATACTAATCTACACTATACCAATCTATACCATACTATACCAATCTACACTATACCAATCTATACTATACTATGCCAATCTACACTATACCAATCTATACTATACCAATCTACACTATAGCAATCTACATTATACCGATCTATACTATACTAATCTACACTATACCAATCTACACAATACTATACCAATCTACACTATACTAATCTACATTATACCAATCTATACTATACTAATCTACACTATACTATACCAATCTATACTATATACTATACTATACCATACTATACCATACCATACCAATCTACACTATACCAATCTATACTATACCAATCTACACTATACCCATCTATACTATACCAATCTATACTATACTATACCAATCTACACTATACCAATCTATACTATACTAATCTACACTATACCTATACTATACTATACCAATCTACACTATACCTATACTATACTATACTATACCAATATATACTATACTAATCTACACTATACCAATCTATACTATACCTATACTATATTATACTATACTATACCAATATATACTATACTAATCTACACTAAACCAATCTACACTATACCAATATATACTATACTATACTATACTATACTATACTATACTATACTATACTATACTATACCAATATATACTATACCAATCTACACTATACCAATCTACACTATACCTATACTATATTATACCAATCTATACTATACTAATCTACACTATACCAATCTATACTATACTAATCTACACTATACCAATCTATACTATACCATACCAATCTATACTTTACTATACCAATCTATACTATGCCAATCTACACTATACCAATCTATACTATAGTAATCTACACTATACCATACCATACCAATATATACTATACTATACCAATCTATACTATACTAATCTACACTATACCAATCTATACTATACTAATCTACACTATACCAATCTATACTATACTATACAAATCTACACTTTACCAATCTATACTATACTATACCAATCTACACTATACCAATCTATACTATACTATACTATACTATACTATACTATACTATACTATACTAATCTACACTATACCAATCTATACTATACTATTTTAATCTACACTATACCAATCTACACTATACTGTACTATTCTTTACTAATTGACACTATACTAATGTATACTTATACCAATCAACACAATGCTGTGCTATACTACACTAATCTACACTATAACAATATATACCATACTATACTAATCTACACTATACCAAACTATACTATACTAATCTACACTATACCAATCTACACTATACTGTACTAATCTTTACTAATCTACACTATACTAATGTATACTTATACCAATCAACACAATGCTGTGCTATACTACACTAATCTACACTATACTATAGCAATCTATATTATACTAATTTACACTATACTATACCAATCTACACTATTCCAATCTACACTATACTGTACTATTCTAAACTTATCTACACTATACTAATGTATACTATACTATACTAATCTATACTATACTAATCTACACTATACCAATCTACACTATATTATACTAATCTACACTATACCAATCTATACTATACTATACCAATCTATACTATACTAATCTACACTATACCAATCAATACTATACTATACCAATCTACAATATACCAATCTATACTATACTATACCAATCTACACTATACCAATCTTTACTATACTATACCAATCTACACTATACCAATCTACATTATACCAATCTATACTATACCAATCTATACTATACCAATCTACACTATACCAATCTTTACTATACTATACCAATCTACACTATACCAATCTACATTATACCAATCTATACTATACCAATCTACACTATACCAATCAATACTATACTAATCTACACTATACCAATCAATACTATACTATACCAATCTACAATATACCAATCTATACTTTACTATACCAATCTACACTATACTAATCTACATTATACCAATCTATACTATACTAATCTACACTATACTATACTATACTATACTATACTATACTATACTATACTATACCAATCTACACTATACCAATCTATACTATACTATACCAATCTACATTATACAAATCTATACTATACCAATCTATACTATACTATACTATACTATACTAATCTAAACTATACTAATCTACACTATACCAATCTATACTATACCATACTATACTATACCAATCTATACTATACTAATCTACACCAAACCAATCTACACTATACCAATCTACACTATACTAATCTACATTATACCAATCTACTATACCAATCTATACTATACTATACTATACTATACTATACTATACTATACTATACTATACTATACCATACCAATCTATACTATACTATACCAATCTACATTATACAAATCTATACTATACCAATCTATACTATACTATACTATACTAATCTAAACTATACTAATCTACACTATACCAATCTATACTATACCTATACTATACTATACCAATCTATACTATACTAATCTACACCAAACCAATCTACACTATACCAATCTACACTATACCTATACTATACCAATCTATACCATACCAATCTATACTATACTATACCAATCTATACTATACTATGCTATACTAATCTACACTATACCAAACTACACTATACCTATACTATACTATGCCAATCTACACTATACTAATCTACACTATACCAATCTATACCATACTATACTAATCTACACCATACCAATCTATACTATACTATACTATGCTATGCTATACTATACTATGCTATACTATACTATACTATACTATACTATACTATATTAATCTACACTATACCAATCTACACTATACTGTTCTATTCTTTACTAATTTACACTATACTAATGTATACTTATACCAATCAACACAATACTGTGCTATACTACACTAATCTACACTATACTATAGCAATCTATATTATACTAATTTACACTATACTATACCAATCTACACTATACTGCACTATTCTAAATTAATCTACACTATACTAATGTATACTATACCAATCAACACAACGCTGTGCTATACTACACTAGACTACACTATACTATACCAATCTACACTATACTGTACTATTCTAATCTACACTATATTATACCGATCTACACTATACTATTCTAATCTACACTATACTATAATAATCTAATTCACTGGAAGTTCCACACACAACAGTCTCTATAGTTTGCACAGTATGGTAAAACACTCCCTTTTCGACACTTTTCAATCTTTTCGTGACAGCACTGTACTATACAGCCTGTATCCTGTCACAAACATTTAATTCAATAAAACCTTATCTTCTCAGGGTTTTGCGCTACGGTTTGGTCTATGGGGAGAAAACGTAGTCAACAGGTGGAACGGTGGAGTGGCCACGATTGAGGAATGTCCAGATGAGGATGTCTGGGGTGTAGTGTGGAGAATGGCAACTGAGGACATCACATCTTTAGATAAGTATGACAAGCTGCTCCAGTTTACACAGTTTTATATCATGCAGGCAAAAAAAGGCAATTTGTTGTTTCTGTTAGTAATTTTTGTGACATCTGATTGGTTTTTACATTGTTCGTGATTTAACATGTGGTCGTAGATGCTCTTGTCAAACAAGCCCACTGTTCTCATGTTCCTTAATGGTTGCTTGACCATTTTTTTTTGTTGCAAAAAATTACCCATTTTAAAGATTTACTGCAGTGATTCCTTGCTAAATTAATTAATTTCCGTTTGGTTTTTATTAAACCAGACAGGAAAGTGTGGACAAGGGCGTCTACAGCCCCATGGAGGTGACTGTGCAAACAGAAACTGGGCCGCTTCTCTGTAGAACATATAAGATGAACAACTTCAGACCCTGTTTTCCATCACCACAATACAAAGAGGTAATTTTTTTACATCTTTTTTAAAAATGTTATATATATCATTATCAGAGCTGTACAAAAACAGAAATAAAAGTACGCAAGGCATGTGTATTGCATGTGTAGTGTCTAAAATGAACAGTTTGGTAAAAAAATTAAAAATAAATATAGTAATGCATTGTGTCTATTAATGATTGACTACATAAATGCACTCATGTAATAAAGTAAACATCGAGGCAGTTGCTTTTAGTTTGGCTTTGTAATGATTCAAACAGTCTCCTGCACCTTCTAATAGCTCTAGCTAATGTTTTCTCACGTCACTGCCTCTGGCTAAATGAGATAAAAAAAAAAAAAATACAAATTCAAACAATAAATAAAGTATTGGCACCCACCATTGACCTAGACAACTTAGAGCATTCTAATTTAAACTAACCCATAATACAGTGCTGTGTAATGCAAATCATTTCCATTAGTCACTGGTTTTGAACCCACAACCTCCAGACAGCTCTGTCTGCTTTTAGGTCCATGTTAGTAACCATACCATGCTGTACCACTCTGCCCAATGATACATCATTATAAAGCTGATTGCAGTGTTAAAATCTTGCTCTCTGTCCAACTGCAGGTAGTGTGTTTAGGAGCCCAACAGAATGGATTACCTGAAGATTACATAAAGAAGCTCCAGGCTGTGGAGACCAACAACTACACCGGACCTTCAATATTAGATGATATTAAAAAGCATAAGCACTGAGTGTGTGGTGGGAGGAAGGAAACGAAAACGAAAGCTCCGAGCACTAAGAATTTTACTTGATTAAAATTAATTTTCTATAAACTTCATTGGTTTACGCTATGGATTGTTTATAATTAGACAACCTTGTTCACAGTTGCTTGCAAACACCATCTGTCTTTCTGACATGTATGTATGTTCGTCTTTTTTATCTGTCTATATAGATGAGATGATGATTATGATGGGATCTTTATTTTGTTTGCACAACCTTTAGGGGCAATTGCAGCAAACAAGCGATTTCTGTAGCTCTGCACCTGTCCACAGGTAATCTGACCCCCACTTCATGAGCTCCATCTGTCTCAGGCTTGGAGGCTGCCTTCCCCAGTTTCAGCTCTTTCTATAGGTACTGGATAGGATTTAGATCTATTCAGAGCTAATTGAAGGCCACTTCATTATAGTCCAGTGCTTTGGTCTTAGTGGTTCCTTTTGGAGGACCTAGTAGCTCTGACTGACAGAATGGCTTAAAAGTCTTGAGATTTCATTGGGTCCTGCACAGATTCCAGACTCCCCTTTGCCAGATGCAGCAAAAACATAATAGAGAATCCTCCACGCTTTACAGTAGCTTTCATCTGCGTTTATTAGAAAGCTTCATTTATGGTTCTGGAAACATACTGCTGATGTGCCACACCATAAAAAGCTTCAGTTTTGTCTCCTCTGTCTAAAGGGCATCCTTCAAAAAAAGCAGGTTTGTTAATATGCATTTAAGAACATTTTGAAGAAGGGAAATCATTTGAAACCTTGATGGAACCAAGTTATTTCTGGTTGGGGGAACATAGAAATCCAAAAGGCAAAAACTTTTGTACTTTTACGCAAGTAAATCTTTAAATGGACACTTTTACTGGAGTTATATTTTACAAAGTACATCTCTATTTTAATTAAGTACATGGGTTGTGTGCTTCATCCACTTCTGGCCTGAACCAAGGCTCATACCGGAGACGTGTAACCCACAAAGCAATGAACGCTGTTAAGACTTTTATTTTTGGTGGTCTTGCATTAGAGAGGGAAATTACAGAAGCATCATCTCAGCTATGACTAAGACCTTGCATACCCTCAGAGAGGAACTGGCTACAACAATATGCTGGTTTTATGTGTTTGTGTGTTTGAAATGAGGGGTTTGTTTTTCATTTTACACCACCTGCTATTGGATATAACACAAAATCTGTACAAGACCTGGAAGCTGAACACACTCACATGGAGCCCACTGAGCCACCACATCTTTATCTTACATTTAGGAGTTTAAAATCATGCAAAATCACTTCATGAGCTACCTTTGCTTCATCTTTTTCCCCTTGGTGAATCATCTTTTATTTTACACCCCAAACACTTAACGTCATTTAATTGGTGAGGGCCCAGAGACCAACTCGAAACTCGACACACACTTTATAATTCAGGTTAAACATTAGGAACGCACTAAGAAGAGAAAAAGCGTTTTTAGGGCTAAGCACACAGACATGGTGAGCCACACATTCATAGACACTCTATTGTTGTACAACTATAAAAGGACAGGTCTAGATCAGGGGTGTCCAATCTTTTTCACAAAGGGCCAGTGTGAGTGCAGGTTTTCATTCCAAACAAGTTAACACCAGGTTGGAAAACCTGCATTCACACCGGCCCTTTGTGGAAAAGAATAGACAGCCCTGGTATAGATCATAGGGAAATGGACAACAGGCTGTCAAGATAACTGAGCCAAATTTGGTGAAGATTGGACAAGATTTTGTATGAGGACTAACAATAATGTTAAACATAAACATTTTTAGCATGTGAATGAATCTTTTGGTGGCACCACCATGAAATCAGTTTTAGGCTTACTCTGAAGATGATGTGTGCCAAATTTGGTGCAGTTTGGACTACAGTAGTAGTGACAAAATAACACAGGAAGGACCAGAGCCACCTGTGGTTTTTTTTTTCAGGAGGATGAGGTCCTTCAACATCTGCAGGACGATGCTTAGGATCGTTTATGAGACTGTTGTGATCAATGCTCTCCTTTATGCTGTGGCGTGCTGGGGAAGCAGGCTAAGAGAGGCAAATACACTATATTGCCAAATGTTTACAGACTTGCATAAGCATTGTATTTGATTATGAAGAATTGCATTCCACATTTAGTCCCAATTTGGTATTATAAATCCTTCCACTAGATGTTCCACTAGACTTTGGAGTGTGCTTGTGTACATTTGTGCTCATCAGCCACAATGGTGTTTTCAGGCACTGATGTAGGTGAGGTGAGGAGGTCTGGGGTGCAGTGATTCAGTAGGGATGAGATCAGAGAGCAGGCCAATCAAGATCGCCCCCTGATTATTATACCACATCTAAAGTTGACCTGCACAATTGTGTGCCTCCAGCTTTGTGGTAACTGTTTGGAGAAGAATCACATATGGCAGGAAAGTTCAGGTGTCCCGATACTTTTGTCTATATAGTGTACAAACAGTCTCGACAGACTGATCCACAGGACCAGCGATGTTGTTGGGAAGGAGTTATGGCGATAGTGTGTAAAAAGAGGAAGTTGTCCAGAGTACATTCCTTCTTGGACTCCTCCCACCCAATACATAAAACGATGATGCACCACAGAGCGCCATCGGAGATCATTTCTACCTGTGGCCATCAAACACTATAACTCCTCCCTCTGTGTGTTAAATAGCTGGTCCATGATGTAGATATAGACGATTTGAATCTAGTTATAGATTTTCACTCCAATGAACAGATATAATATTATGACCCACCTGCCTAATATTGTGTTTGTCTCCTTTTGCTGCCAGAACAGTTCTGACCCATCGAACATGAACGTTTTCAGTAATTTGAGCTACAGAAGCTCGTCTGTTGGATCGGACCACACAGACCAGCCTTCGCTCCCCATGGCATCAATAAACTTTGGCCGCCCACAACCCTGTTGCTGGTCCACCACTTTTGACAGATACTGACCACTGCTGACCAGGAACACTACACAAGAGCTGCAGTTTTGGAGATGCTCTGACCTAGTCGTCTAGACCAATGGTCCCCAACCTTTTTTGCGAGAAAAAATTTAATTTAATTTTCCAAAATAAAACATCATTCAGAATCAGATAATTAATAAAATGGAAATAATGTAAGTTATATATTCTTTCTGTGCGGCCCGGTACCAATTGACCCACGGACTGGTGATGGTCCGCGACCCGGGGGTCAGGGACCACTGGTCTAGACGTCACAATTTGGCCTTACTGTAAGCAATTGCAACCCATTTCGCTGTAGGATCGATAAAGTGCTGATTCTAAATTAGGCCTAAATTTGCCCTGATAGGGGCACTAAAGTATTTGCAGAAATTGGGCCAAAGTTGGTCAGAATGTTCCTTAGACCACAGCTAATCAGTCGACCAAATTTCACAACCTTTCATGAGACGGTTCTTGTGCAATCAAAGAAAATTAATTAATAAAAGAAAAGTAAAAATGGTGCTTGGCCCCCTAATTAATGAACACACACCGACACAGCAGACGACGTTACAGTTTCCCAGTGCTTTATTCTTATATTTTGATACAAATTGATAAACTAAATACAGATTGGCAATAATTAAATATTAAAATGTTTTGATGAATATTTATCATTTTTATAAATTGCACTTGTTAGACATATTTTCAATGCAGTCGCAGTGGTATTTCCTTATGAAATGTCATATAACCAAAAACTGATGATAAAATTTATGAAATTCATCATGTGGATTTTTTTCTACATATAAGTCTATTATACTATATGAGTGCAATGTATTGGTTTGGTGGCATTACCCAAAAAATAAAAATCACCCCATAACATTTCTACAAATTCTTTTTTTCAGAAAAAAAAAAAAATGTACAATTGAACAAGTAAATTTGAGTTGGTTTGTGTAATACCTACCTACGGTACACACCTTATATAAGCATGGGATAGCCTTATGTAAAGTGTCAAATCAACCAATGAACTTGAAATAACGACTCGCCGCGTGAATTTCAAAAAAGCTGTGCTGTCATACCGTGGCGCTGTACACGTCAAGCGTCGACAATAAGTGATCGGGTTACAGTCAGCTTTTAACAGTGTGTTCCTGTGAAATTTGGAACCCAAACTCATACAAAAAAAAAAAAGAAAAAAAAAAAAAAATCTAATTTAATTTACGACTATTGCCTGTGAAACATAGCAGCAAAAGACAAAAAGAACAAATGAACCGTTTCTTTTAAACGGAGAGGTGAAATTTAGTTGCTACTCCAGATGTAAAGAAAAATCCTCCCTAAATTCCCCAGCATCCGTGGCCATGAAGCTCGTTCTCCTGAGCTGCGTTTCCTACTCAGAAGGAATAAAATGTGTCCGGTGTAGATAAAGTGAAGCCACACCCAGAAGCCCAGATGGTGCAACACAGTGGTGCGTTTTTCACTCTTGCTGTCCTTTGGTGTTAAAAAGGAAAAGGGAGGATGGAAAATAATAAATCACATATGGGCAGGATCCCTGAGTCAGTATTAATCGTCTTTTGGCACAGGTGTGAATTTTGAGGTGATGACAGGTCTTCGTGAAATCACTGAATCTCTGGATCACATGCTGTGTGGTCTTCAGTGACGACAAGAAAGAACCTAAAAAAGAAGGGGAAAATAAGCGATCAAACACAACAACACTATTGTTCTTGTCCAGGACAGAATGAATTCGCTGTAAAAGGAAAGGCATCAGCGTGGACAATACCTGTTAGCAATTGTTTAATCGGTAGGGTGTTCTGGGCACGATCTATTCACCTCAAACCATTCATCAATACACCTGTTTAAAAAAAAAAAAAGAAAAAAAGAAAGTAAAGACAGATTAGTAACCAGAGCCGTACACAGGCCTTGGATCAGGTTTGTCTTGAAATGTGTGTTTGTATTGTCTATACCCTTTGTGGTAGATACAGAGGCAGGGCAGTCTGCCAATGGTGTCTCCCTGGACCATGTCATCCAAGCATATTGCACACTCCCCTGAGTCCTTCATCAAGACGTCCTCTGAGGTCATGAAAGGGACAGATTTTTTGTGGGTTATTTGGTGTCAGCATTAGTCACAGTGGATGGATACATGGTTACAAAACAAATTTCCAACTATTACCACCTACACGTTCAAGTCCCACAACTCTAATGCTTCTTCAATTCAATTAAACTCATTTCAGTTCATTTTTAATTGTAGAGCGCTTTCAACAATGGAAATCGTCCCACAGCAGCTTTACAGAGGTATAGCGGCAATAAAATAATTTATACGTTTGTTACAATGGCTCAAGACCTGTTGATGTTTCATCACAAATCCATCCTCTCGCGTGTCCTCTTATTCTTTAACAACCCGACTGTAGAATACAGGACTTTATAACCTTCTCCCTCTGGACTCGTAATCATATGCCACATTTTACTAATTGTGGAAGTGTGAAGTCGGTGTTCTGATTGACGTCATCTTCAGCCTCTTTGTTCGAACTACAAAATGGTGGAAACACACAGACACCTCCATCTTATCTAGTGTTGATTCTGAAAAGGTAATTACTGTCCATTATTTTTAATACATTATAATAATATAATATAATAATATATTACAATTACAATATTATATTCATATAATTTATTATTAATATTTATACATTATAATGCTATAATATTATATTAATATAATATCATTATAATTACAATATTATATAAATACAATTAATTATAATATATACATTATAATTATAATATATTATAATAAATTATATAACATTTTACATTTTATACAATTTCAACTTTTTCCCCTCTGGGATCAACATGCAGATTCCAATGATTCATGTTTGTTCGATTGCTAGCAAGCTAACAGTCCTGAGTGCTGTCTGTTTACCTCCTAACACCAGAAACCATTTAGTCAATATTATAGCTTTACCACGTCTGCATGTCGATTGACCTAAAACATGTTTATACAAAGCGAATGTTATTTAATAGGGGAAAAAAAGCTTTGAGGGAATACCTTCCTAAGGTTGCAGCTAGCTTCGTTTTTTTTTTTTTTCCTACGTCATAAATTCAGAGCTTTATTTGAACACAGCAAGCTCTGTCTCTTTGCACAGGGGACACGAGTGTGTTGAGTGTGTTGAAAAGACTCTGGCTGTGTAATGAGTTACTGCTGTAAACACATTACATCACTACTTCCATGCGCTTAACGGTCTGTAATGCATCTTTACATTGCTAGCTGGCGTTGTAGTGTTTTTATTGCTACTGTACATTTTGTACGGTCACCTGGAAACGTAGATCAAACCACAAAGAAGTAAGGTATACATTACAATAATCATAGACTGTAATTACCTTTCAGAGTGAAGCTTTACACTGTTTACTACATGCAACACTCTAGATAAGAGATAGGAAAGGTATAAAAGGTGTACATTTACCCCAGATATAAGGCTGGTACAGTCAAGAAGCTTTCATATTTTTAGACTATATGATGATACTGTGTACATTTCAAAGTCTCCAAGACTCCTACTTGTTTGCGATAACAGTGTGTAAGTGTGTGTCATCTGTGAGCCAGGGGAATAGGAATGGCTCAAGCCTTGGTTAGATGATGGTGTGATTGCACCTCTGAAGTAATTGCTGAATATAATAAACATAACAAAAACAGGTGATGTGAAAGTGTTCAAAACAAAGTGTTCTGCAGAGTCATCAGGCACTCTCCTTCACCATATGAGGGACATCACTTACACTTCTAGGTGGAAGTAAATAAAAGATCTTGAGTAGCTTTTTAAATACAGATTTTAAAGAGAGAACTTTTTTAAACATGCTCCTCCTCCTATGCCTCTGGATAGTGTTCTCTTCGACTGGAGGCCACTCTGTGCAGCTTGGGACGGTTTCTCATCAACGCCTTGGGTTGTTCCATGAAATTACGGAGTAAGAACGGGCGCTTTGAGGATGGATTTGGACTGTAGTTAATGTCAACAGTCTGCTACATTGACTCAGGACTACAGTTCGCTTCTGATCATCATCACTGCACCCCACAACATCGTATATCTACAATAAATGGACATTCGGTGGAACCCAGATGAGGATGGGTTCCCTCTGGAGTCTGGTTCCTCTCAAGGTTTCTTCCTTATGCCATCTCAGGGAGTTTTTCCTTGCCACAGTCGTCACCGACTCACTCATCAGGGACAAACTTACACTTATAAAGAACATATTTACTTTTAATCACCACATTATCTGTGTAAAGCTGCTTTGAGACAATGTTCATTGTTTAATTTGAAAAGTGAATGTAGAATATACAAAGATTTTGGCAGTTGGCAACTCAAGAGCTTTTGACTTTTTGAGTGGGAATTAAAGGAGCCAAGTGGATCTTTTAGAGCATATTTAGGACTCAAATGCTGGAAACGTGTCAGTTTCACATTAAGTCCTTAACCCAGGATTATACCAGCACACGTAAATCTTTGACTAGTCTTAGGAATCTTAAGGCTCAGCACCAGTCAAGGAATAAAATACGTAAGAACATCCAAAGCAACAGAGTTACTTTTACCACCACATAACAGCAGTTTACATTTACATTTGTAGCATTGGGTATCCCTTATCCAGAGCAACTTACAACTGAGCAGTTGAGGGTTAAAGGAATTGCTCAAGGGCCCAGCTATGGCAGAATGTGATCTTCAAATTTAGAGTCCAACGCTTTAAACAATGAGCTACCACCTCCAGCATATGCATTAGTGTTTCGTTCCTCTTACACCACAACAAATTACTGATTGGAAGGTCAGGGGTTCAAGCCCCATTAACATCAAGCTGCCACTCTTGGGCCCTTGAGCAAGGCCCCTAACCTTCTCCGCTCCAGGGGTGCTTCATCATGGCTGACCCTGGGTTCTGACCCCATCTTACTTCCAAACTGGGATGTGTGAAAAAAGAATTTCACTGTCCTGTAATGTAGATGTGAAAGTTTTTTCTTAAATCCGTTTATAAGAGCTGGTATTAAAAAAAGTTTGAAAACTGGTTCTGTTTACAAAAAAGTATTTATTTACATTTACACACGATCACCGTCAAAATAGTTCCCTTGCACAGCAATACAGCGCTCCCAGTGTTCCTGGCACTTCTGGAACGTGTCCTGGGAGTCTTCATTTCGGAGAGTGTCAAACACCTTCTGTGATTCGCGCCAGATCTCTGCAACGTTGTCAAAACGGCGACCTTTGAGCTGATCTTCATCTTTGGGAAGAGGGCGAAGTCCGCACGAGCCAA
Source organism: Silurus meridionalis (assembly GCF_014805685.1). NCBI lineage: Eukaryota > Metazoa > Chordata > Actinopteri > Siluriformes > Siluridae > Silurus > Silurus meridionalis. The sequence continues at coordinate 17,447,193 of NC_060905.1, read as the reverse complement.
ATCTGGCGAGTAGGGTGGGTGTTGACAAAAGATTTCGACATTTTTAGTGGTTGAGCTCGGTGTTCCTAAACTCTTATTGTCTTCCGGGTGACGTTCTTCCGTGCTTGAAGCGCTCGTGCCACCCAAAACATGTCAAACTTACGTCACGTCAAATGTCTCTGTGGCAGATTTGCCCAGTTTCACTGAGAATTTTGCTCAATTTTCACAATCGCAGATGTTGAAACGCACGTGGTGAGAATAGCACCAGTTAACGCTGTTCTTAAAACCTTTTGATACCACTTTGTAATTACTTTTACACTATGACACATCTTAAAGACAAACCTAATTCCTCAAAAACTTAAATCTATACTTTTTTTTTTCCTTCTGTCTTAAAGATAATAAAAAAAAAATGCAGAATCTTTCCAGAACTTGTATCCTAACCTGAGACTTGTCTCATATGTGAAAATGTCCTGACCGTTACATATAATATTATAACTGACACTGGAGACTCCTTCGCTACAAATCTCCTTACAGAAAATGTCACAACATAAGCGTAGTTGTTTGTCTATGTGTATCCCATAGTAGATTTGAAATGCAGCCAGCCAATCAGAATCCAGAATTCTAAACCACACGGGTATAAGCGGTAATAATCTACGCCTTCCCTTCGAACACGAATGTTCTAACCCCAGGAGTCATCTGAATGTGTTACACTGTGTACAAACAAAACATGCTGAATTCTTGAAACAGGTAATCACATACGACTGAAGCTCTAATCATCACCACATGAAAATGATCTACACACTGAGGGCAAAAAAAGGCCCCACTTCTGAGAAGAGCAGTGTCAGGGCTTCGTGTTAATGTTTAGGAAACGATGATGTGGGCTGCTGAAGCGGAACAGCGTCAAACAATGAATAAGTGGTGGGTGGTCTTACCGTTATAAGTGAGTCTTGGTTTGGTGAGACACATGACGAGGTGAAGGTCAATTTCGTCAGACGCAACAAACTTTGAACACACAGGACAGTTGAATCCAGCTATAACACGAGAAAAAAAAGAAAAGTTAAGTGTGAACACTCTTTTGGTAAAACATTTAGAAAACACCGTATCGCATGTTTGCATTTACATTGAGGCATTTGGCAGACGCACTTATCCAGAGCGACTTATACCCGAGCAGTTGAGGGTTGAGGGCCTTGTTTAAAGGCACAGCACTGGTAGTATGGTGGTGCTGGGATTTGAACTTAAAACCTTCTGAGTCCAATGCCTTCACCACTGAGCTACCACAGCAATTAGGGAGTATTCATTTGTCTCAATGCAAAATGAATATTGTATAATATGGAAAAATAAATAATGATTCTATGTTCAAACCTGTCTAGACAAAGTCCACTGTCCACTTAATCATATATTTATAACACAAAAAAATCTCAAACTGTACAGTATCAGTTTTACTTTGTATAAAGCAAAAATACAATTTATACAATCTTGTCCATTCAAAACCTACATACACTTAATGGACAAAAGTATTGGGACAGCCGACACTTTTTTCAGCCATATGTGGGTCTGTGCCAAACTGTTACCAGTATAGTAAAGGGTATTATAAGAGAAAATGCAAACTGAATGTGTAATGGGATGTTCAGAAAGAAGTACATACTGATGTTATGGTTAGGTGTCCACAAACCTTTGTCTATACAGTGTTTTTCACACATGATGCAGCATTTCATGACCATGAAATTACCGATCTAAGCTTGTATTTGGGGAAATAAATAGGTTTCAAGTTTTTGAAAGTTTAAATGAAGGAATATGTTACGAAGACACACATATAACTCTGGCGTGGATGTGTGATGCACGGGCTTACAGCATTTAAATGTATGAATATAAAAATACATACCACCCAGAGACAACAGTGTACAGTAAAACCCTATGGTACGAGCAACTAATAGTACGAGCAAACGAAGATACGAGCGACCAGCCGTGTGGGTTTGAACAAGCAGGAAATAGTGAAAAAGTACGAGCGTGGTGCGCGTCTCACACTCGCAGTCAACCACTACCACATGGGTAAGTGTTAAATTATGTGTACCGTATCGTAATTTGCGGTGTATTTGTTTGTTAAAATAGGCTACAAATACTTTTTAAGTGCAGAAATAAGCGATCGAATGAGATCTCGGAACGGATTAAATCACCTTTACATTCATTCTTATGGGGAAAATCAGTTCGAACGTACGAGCAAATGGACCTACGAGCAATTTCCAAGAACGAATTATGCTCATACAACGGGGTTTTACTGTATAGTGTGTGTTTAATGCTGTGGAATGTTTACGAGACCCGTTGCTGAGCTATAATTAACACTTCATGCACCATACTCTCTTTATATTCATGAGACAAATTGTCATGTGACTGAGAACTCCCCTTGTCCTGAAGACTTCCAAGCATAAGGAATGCCTAACATGTAAGGAACGAGATGATTAACAAACATCTATGAGTAAGATTGTCTCGATTTTTTTAATCCCTTTATTACTTTCAGATTACATGCTTGGTGAAGCAGTAGCTCAGTGGTTAAGGCTCTGGGTTACTGATTGGAGGTTTAAGCCCCAGAATCGCCAAGCTGCCACTCTTGGGCCCTTGAGTAAGGCCCTTAACCTTATGTGCTCCAGGGATACTTTTTCAGGGCTGATCCAGCACTCTGACTTTAGCTTCCTAACATCACTAGCATATACGAAGATGGAATTTTACTGGGCTGTAAAAAAAAAAAAAAAAAAAAAAAGCACCTTCACCTTATTTGCCATAGTTGTCAGTGCTGGTGTTATACAAAATGTAAAAAATGACTCAAAACCAATTGAATTTGATTGTATATGTAGAGCCTGTCTAATAGACACATTCACAACACAGCTTTACAGAAATCTGGATGTAGGGATATAAATAGATCCCTAAAAGACCACACCATGGACAACAAAACCAACACAACTACTTTTTCACGTCTCGGTCTCCGTAGTGTTGTGATACGTCATATTCACGTAGCAGCAGTGGTGCTGAGAGAACGCGCTCGAGAAACAGTTTAGCGACGAGAAATCCATCTACATATCAAATATTGGTCACAAATTATTGGTCACTTTTTTATAAATAATCAAAGTATAGTTCTACTAATAATTATATATAAATAAATCTGGTTTTACAGATGCAAATATGCCGACTTGTATCAGTTTGCACACTTTTTAAATTGACGCATCACACCGGAAACTTTGATGCCATCGATACTGTACATAAAGCAGGGTCTTCGCCTTTAAACAGATATGTGTGAGATGTCTAGTGAACACTGCCTGATCAAGTTTAAAAAATATCTATAATTTTGCTAAAAAAACAACTATTCAATAATAATGTTTTGATCATAAACCCTAATATGTCAAAGGTATTACATATATAATATATTTCTATGGATTCTCATACGATAAGCTTTTTAGCTGGAACCTACTGTCATTATGACATTGTTTAATTTTTTGGTATCGGTTCGCTGGTCCTACTATTTTCTTGTTGGATTCACATTTTACATTCATTGCGTTTGGCAGATTTCCTTATAAAACATCATTTATCTTAATCTCATTCATACAACTAAGCAGCTATGGGGTTAATGGCCTTGCTCAAGGGCCCAGGAGTGGCAGCTGGGTGTGGCTGGGATATGAACTCACGACCTTCGGATTTCAGGAACGATATTCATCAACATGGAATTTTGCAAAGGTTGACTGAAAGAACATGGCAGAACTGGAATTTGGCATGAAGGCCTAGACCACACTCACGTTTCACCCAAAATAACAGAACGATGTGGAACTGATTGCTTTAGGGTTAAGTATTACTATCTGTGTGCACCATTAGCAGAAAATGTTATTTGTTTAAAAAAAAAAAAAAACTTTTGTCTTTTGGCCAATTAAAAACCAATGAGAAATTGAAATCAAACAGAGAGAAGGAGAATACAGCACATGGAGTTGTATAAAAGGTTTTAGATTTACATATGAGAAAAATTTGAAGACTTTTTCTGGTGATATCTCAACATCATCAACATGTGGTAAAGAGGTTCAGGTTCATGGAGGCATGGTTTTTCCACCACTGCTTACTTTTCCCAATTCAGGCTCCAAATGCGATTCTGCATTTATTATAGCCACATGCATCAAAATGGAGCACTACCTTCTCTCAGTTCCTCGTAGCACATCCTCTCTGTGCGCTTATAGCGCTAAAGGTTTTCTAATGCCGTGCCTCAAAAGGACACGTCACAAAAGGAGCAGGAGATGTTTAAATGTGTTTCTTTCTTATTATAATTATAAATAAATCAAATGTGCTAACAAGAAAGTGTAAAGCAAGCTCAGTGACACAAAAGAAAACATTTAAAAAAAGAAAAAAAAAAAAGAAAAACATTACAATCAGAAATCCATTAGCAAATAATAAAAAAAAATCAACAGCACAGATGAAAACATACTTTAGGTTCATGCTGTAATAGGAAACATTGCACAATACCACCATAATTATGCAATAATTCAGTGTCAATACAATCAATTATACAATCAATCTAATACAATGTCTCTAATACAATCAATATGTAGCCACGGCTAAAGAAACTCAATATTATAGAGAAACGCAGTATAACAGACAGGAATCTCATACAGCAAAAACAGATGTTATTACTAAAGCAAGAAACCCAATAAACCCAATTCAACACGTCTTCTTTTCACTGCAGCCACAACTGCACCGCCCACATACATCATTTCTAGCAGAAGCATCGATATTAACCGTATAAAATTATCTTGGGTTTTCCCTGAATTCTTTTGCCTTTTTTCAGTGCATTACGTTTTTTCTGGGGATTTGAAATGAAGGGAAATTGTGAGTTTTTGTGCAAATTCTTCTGGAAAGAAAACTAAAAAAAAACGGTTCATAAAAAATCAACAACTGTTTAAAACAACTGTTGCAAAGTGTTTGGGCAGACCTTTCCTCACAATGTCCACCTTTCCTTCAAAGTCCATCTTGTAAATGTCCTTGTAAGTGTATCTGCGAGCAAATCAAATTCTTCTCAGCCAATGTGGAATGAAAAAACAGTTATATAATCCACACGAATAGATTAGAGCTTGTGCAGTTTGCTACAGATGCAGTTTGCGAGCTCTGATTTATGCGTTCTCTGACCATCCAAGAAAATAGACTATTGGTAATAATTCAGTACATATTCATTGACAAAAAATATTAAAACATAAATCACTGATTCTAATAGAGCTTATGGCAGCAGAGACTATTGAAGATTATTCCCCAGTCTCTTTGGGGAACTTTCTCCTAAAAATGTGTTCGTTTTGAGTGTCCTCTCCGGCATCGTGTGTAAATAACTTGATCCCAGAGATTATTACAATAAAAAATGTTGAAGATGAGAAGAAGATTTATTTAATGTAATTTGTTTAAGCACTGGTGCCACTTCTAATAATTACTGTAATAGGATTATATGCTTTTTTGCCTTATGCTAGTCAGCCTCATGCATCATGTTATTCAGCCTCATGCCTCATGCTAGTCAGCCTCATGCTAGTCAGCCTCATGCTAGTCAGCCTCATGTTAGTCAGCCTCATGTTAGTCAGCCTCATGCCTCATGCTAGTCAGCCTCATGCTAGCCAGCTACAGTGAATTGTTTAATCACAGCTCTGAGCTGTATCTACATTCAATGAACAGCTGGGAGCTACAACACACATGAATATCATGTTTAATTCAATCCTATCCCATTGAATTTTATTTGTAGAGCGCTTTTAACAATGAGCATTGTCCCAAACCGCTTTACAGTTAGATTGCATTAAATGACAAACAAATATGAGCAAATTTAGATAACTAGTCAAGACTGTAGTACACACAAATATACATTAGTCAATGTATATAGTTATACATTCAATAGTCTCTCAGACATTTAGCAGAAAATTGGCATCATTCAATAAAAGAGGCCACACCGACCGGCCTTCTTTAACTACATCAAGCATCTGGTTAGCAACTCTTTCATGTATCTCACTAACCAAAGAGAGACCGTAATGTGCTCTTCTAGCACAAGCCTCATGCATCTACAGGTCAAACTTCACCAGTACTAAGCTGGCATGAAGTGAGCAAAGGCACGTCTTTTACACACAAGTACACACAACCTTTTCTGTTAGACAAATCGGATTTGCGTTTGCTATCGTGTTGCTACAGGCAAAAAAAAGCCCTACAGGGTCACTGGTATTGCCATAGCAACTGGTCAAAGAGTATAAAGGGTCAGTGGCAAGGTTTTGATCCAGAGCTGTAATGATTTCTAGGTTACTGTGTTCTTCTAGATACACCTGATGATCATCTGCTGCTCTAGTTCTTCAGACTTCTCACAAAAAAACACAATACGGCTGCTTTTCCAAATCACCCAAAATAAACTCAATGTAAGTCCTAACTCTCACCAATAAAATAAATTGGAGTGGAGAGCTTTTCAAACTTCACCAGTACTAAGCTGGCGTGAAGTGAGCAAAGGCACGTCTTTTACACATAAGTAAATTGCCTTTTCTGTTAGACAAATCGGATTTGCGTTTGCTATCGTGTTGCTACAGGCAAAAAAAAAACAAAAAAAAGAGAAGTGTAGCCCTACAGGGTCACTGGTATTGCCATAGCAACTGGTCAAAGAGTATAAATGGTGAAGGTAACATAAATTTTGCAGCATGCCCCTGCTAATCCAAATGCAAAAAATTATCATCGATACCTTGTGTTTTACCCCAATTTTCAGGGTATTTAATGCATATTGATACGTTACATCTATCTGCAAATGTGCATGCAGACTTGGGATCGAAACTGAAATATAGATTGTGTTAAGGAAATGAAACTATCACCTACAATGAACACATACTAACGATACTTACTCACTTGCCTAAAAAAAGTTATAATGCGGCCACTTTGCTGCGACTAAACTGCATTTAAATATATTTGTTACTTGTAAATGCACCAAATCCAAAAATTGTAGATGGAATTTTCCAGATTTCAGATCACCCCAGATCAGATGTTAAATGTGTCACACACTTGTCACACACTTGTTGAGCTTGTTGATTAGCATTAGTTACTAGCCGTCAGAAACTGGTGAGTTACACTGCTCAGGAACCACATCAACGATTTCAGCAGCCCTGTGCATTTCTGCAAAACATGTGACTTAGAGGAAGTCGCTAGTCAGAGTCCCTTTTCCTCTGCTGCACTCCTGGGCATGCTCCACTTTCCCATCTGCATGGCAAGTCAGCTCAGGTGTTATCTCGCTCCTATCTGTTTTTGTTGAAGGTTTTACGGTAACCCCCCCTGCTGCAAATAGCCAGTGGTGAATGTACAGTAAAAACAGAGGGAAGAATCTCCAGCTGCTTCCTGGTTGTGTTGGGGAAAGTGAGCTGTTGCGAATGTAGCGAATGTTAAAGACACCCGCTTTGCACGACTAACAATACGTTCCATAAAAACGTTTTTTGTAGGACTGATACATTTTTTATACATCTTGTTGTAAGAATGTACAAAGTGAGTGATTGTGATATACGTAGCTCTCCAACACTTATGTACACAGATCAGGCATAACATTATGACTAATATTGTGTATATTTTGCTGCTAAAACAGTTCTGACCTGTCAAGCATCAACAGCATCACCTTCTACAGAGGTTTGAACTACAGGAGCTCGTCTTTTGGATCGGACCACACGAGCCAGCCTTCACTCCTCACGTGTATCAATGAGCCTCGGCCGCCCACGACCCTGTCGTTGGTTCACCACTGTTCCTTCCTTGGAGCACTTTTGATAGATACTGACCACTGCAGACCAGGAACTGCAGTTTTGGAGATGCTCTGACCCAGACGTCTAGACGTCACAATTTGGCCCTTGTCAAACTCACTCAAGTGCTTACACTCACCCATTTTTCCTGCTTTTAACATGTTCACTTTGAGGATAAAATGTTCACTTTCTGCCTAATAAATCCCACCCACAGGTGCCATGATGAGGAGATCATCAGTGTTAATTTACTTCACCGCTCATAATGTTATGTTTTAATTTCGAGGTAAATCAGAGGCTATAGGAATAAATTTGATTTCAAAACATAATCCAACTTAGAAAAATGCATGAGCTAAAAACCAGAACCATTTACTACAATTTACTATGATTATACATATACAGAGCAGGAGTGAACAACTGAGTGAACTTTGATCCAGGAAATGCGTCTCCATACGTCCGTGATGCAGCTGTGCAGCTCCACATCTGGCTATAATACACCTATGCTTTATCCTTGTTTCTGAACGACTACTGTTGTAATCATAAACACTGTTCTGTGCTTAATCCAAGACTCTTACTTGCTAACTATTTATTCTAAACACAATTATAACACAATTAATGTTTTACAGTTAATCAAGAGTAATGATTTATAATCACAGAAGAAGAAAGGTTACTTTCTGAGGCCAAGAACTCTCAAGGTTTTTTCCTCAACTTGGTTGCATCATTAAGGGTCAAAATCTACATCCTATCTGCTGTTAGTGATATATAAATGCTTCTGATTTGACCTGAAGGAGCGTCAGAGCCTAATAAAGGGTCAGTGGCAAGGTTTTGATCCAGAGCTGTAATGATTTCTAGTTTACTGTGTTCTTCTAGATACACCTGACGATCATCTGCTGCTTTAGTTCTTCAGACTTCTCACAAAAAACACAATACGGCTGCTTTTCCAATTCACCCAATATAAACTCTATGTAAGTCCTAACTCTCACCAATAAAATAAAGTGGACTGAAGAGCTTTTGAAGATCACATCTGCTAATGTATGTCGTCTTATGGAGCAACTCGGTCCAGGAGGAACTGGGTTTCATTTCGCTGTGTACTGTACTGTATATGGATCCTTGAACTGCATCCCCTGAGGACCCTAAATACTCCTGCTCACATACACGTTGATGTCTGTGAGATGTTTGGTGTTGTGATCATCTGATTGCTTGGGTAATATTCTGAACCGAAAACATTTCAACATCCATACTGAGACAAATCAATACAATGGGATGACCTTTGATATACTGTATCAAAGTGTAATAAGTAACCCTGTGGTGATTGCAGGGTGTTAAGGTGAAGAGGCTGAGCTGTAGGTGCTGGGTCACATGGGCTTACCTCCGAGCAGGTGAGGGGACAGGTGGGCTGGTAATGATCCTATCAGGAGTCTCGGGCCGGACTGACTTCGCTCTCCGTGGGGGTCCTCGTCGCTCCGAGGGCCGCCACCTTGCGCAATGATGCTGGTGGGCTGGAAAAGCGAGTTGGGTCTCGCACTGTCTGCGGGGTACCGCCTGTTGGCACCGACCTGCTGCTGGTTTCCTGTGTAGTACCGAATCGCGGTTGCGGACGCGCTCCCGGAGCCGGCGGCGGTGCTGGTGGGAGAGGGCACATCCGAGCCCGAGTAAGCCCTGAGACGAGCACTAGCCGCCGGACTGCTCTGTTTGGGGCCCATGTGTTTATTTGTTTTGGTTTTTTTTGGTTAGGACGCACTGTTCGGGGGTCTCCCAAATAAACAAACAAAACAAAACAAACAAAAAACAACGATCTCTAAAGAACCGAGTTTGACAGTCTGATGTGGATGAGATCCGACTTAAACTCCAGATGTGGAACTCATCCAAAACGGCGCTAAACACAAGGTCATGACTTCACACTAGTTGCTCTTCTGTTTCCGAAGTTTTGCGACCGTGTCCAAAGTGTCCTCGGGCCTCTGGACTGTCAGCGCGATGTCATTCCGGATGATCAGAACACACACACATACACACACTCACGCGATCACACTTCAAAAGAAACCGGACACGTGTGAAGCGGGAGGTCTGAACGCTACATTGTAACGAATCCGATCAAAACAAACAAAAATAACATTAAAGCCGACGCGTCCGGTGCGCGAGAAGACGATACGAGTCGAAGGTTATTATGGTGTGTGTGTGTGTGTGTGTGAAAAGCACGGATTGCCCTCCTCCTTGATGTGCGTCAGGTGACGTCAACGCGGAAGTGCAGCTTCAACAAGAAAAACAAACACAATAACGGGACACGCTGTACAAATAACCATAATCCAGGGTTCCTATAAAAGCTAAAAGGACTGTGTATTACTCTAAGGGTTATCATCTGCCCTCCTCTATAACCAAAAACCTACCACTAACATATGGGAAGTAGTGGCGTAGGGCTTTGCTATAAATCAAAAGGTTGTGAGGTTAAATCCCACCTTCTTCTTCTTTTTTCGGCGTCTCCCATTAGGGGGCGCCACAGCGGATCATCCGTCTCCATACCAACCTGTCCTCTACAGCTACATCTTCACCCCAACTAGTTGCATGTCTTCCCTCACCACATCCATAAACCTCCTCCTTGGTCTTCCTCTTTTCCTCCTTCCTGGTGGCTCCATCCTCAGCATTCTCCTACTGATATACCCCATGTCCCTCCTCCAAACCATCTCAATCCCTCACCTTGTCTCCAAAACGTCCTACATGCGCTGTCCCTCTAATAAACTCATCCCACCTACAGCATTTTATTTGGAGATGTGGCAGACATTTCATTGAATTCAATTCAGAATTATTTGTAGAACAACAATTAACATTGCCCCAAAGCAGATTTACAGAAATAAAGATGCTAGAAAATGTGAATTTATAAGTGTCTATAAATGTATCCCTAATGAGTGAGCCAGTGGTGACTGTGGCAAGAAAAAACTCCACGAGACTTCATTTGGAAGAAACCTTCAGAGGAACCAGACTCCAAATGGAACCCATCATTAACAATGTTTATTATACTGTGGTTTAGGTGCTTAAATGCAGAACCTGTGGTCTTCAAATCCATTGTAGCAGACTGTTGATATTATTCCAGTCCAAATCCATCCTCAAATTTCTTGAGTTGCTCAATAGCTTCATGGATTTTTAGGCTGTTGGTGAGGAACCATCCTCAGCTGCACAAGTGTTCTCCAATGTAGTAGTCTAGCAAGACTAGCTATGGCAGCATAACTAGAAGAGAAGAACCCCACATGCTGCTCTTCACACCACCATCCACAAACCTGAGTGAACGTATGAGAGTGGGGAGATGACAGCATCCAAACACAAAGTTCTCCAAAACAATCAATATCCATAATCTCTCCAGATCTGCTCCTTTCCCTACTGAAAAAAGTCTAGGGTAAATAAAGATATCTCATGTATGAAACTGAACAGTTGACGGTTAAGGACTTTGGGCCCAGGAGTGGCCCACTTGGTGGTGCTATCATTCGAACTCATTAGCTTCTGATCAGAAATGAGCTACCACTTCCACATGGTGGCCATGATGGGACTCAAAGTTTGTTTGAATTGCACAAATTCTATTCCATTCTACTTAATTAAAGGTTTTCTATTAGACATTGGAGCTACAAGAGAAAGTTCATGACATCACACAGTGTGGGTGAGCAGGTCAAGAGTTCAGTCAGTGTTACAGTTCACCCTAAAGATGAGGGGTTGAGGGGGTCAGGGCTCTGTGAAGGACTTTACAAGGTCTTTACAACTGTGCGCTTCCTACTTTGTGGCAACAGTTTGAGAAGGAAACACATATGGGTGTGATGGTCAGGTGTCCACACATTTTTGGTGATATATTGTTGACTATATAAGCAATTTGCTCAAAGCCTGAATCAGTAAATGTAATGTGGATGGTGGATCAGTCTCGGATGTTCCTGTTGCCCAGATTCCACCTAGTGTTTCCCAGATCTGGCTCATAATTTCCTGCTAACTGAACCAGGATAAAGCATTTACCTTTGATCAACAAATCACTCTCAACACAATGCTGACATAGTAGGGTGTGTAACATTGGAACAAGTGCATCAGGTTTTTGTAACACCCTAGTGTTACTAGTGACGCTAGAAACAATCCACCGGTGGAGAAAAACTGACACTGGTGAAGGACTAGATAACGACTGATCTATAATTTGTGTGGAAAGAACAGCTGTACATGGACAAAGTGGAAGAAAAATGCACTAGTCCCCTAATAAAATGTCCACTGTAATACATAGGAGGTATGAACACTTGGTATAACCATGTGTCAGTGCTATAATGAGTGTGTTTCACCACCCATAGAATATCTGGAATGTAAATATGTATGTATGCCTTTTGATACCCTCTGTGCCCCCCTGTATAACCTTAGAATATTGTTTTTGGCATTAAGATGTAGAAGCCAATGTGCTCTTGTAGCCCATCCACCGCTATCTTCAGCAGGCATCTCTTCAGAAGATCAGCAGGTCCTGAAATACTCACACCAGCACATCCTGCTGCTGCATGATTGTAGAATAGTTTTCTCTTTTGGAGCAAAGGTTTTTGTATGTGTTTATGTACACTATGTACTAGGGATGGAAAGACTCAGTGTGCATCGGATACAGGTTGGAATTTTGTGTCGTGATGCCTAGTTTTTAACATACAGTATTTGCATCGGTAAATCCCAATTAATTTATTTTTAATTATTAGTAGACCTGCTATATTTTGATTATTTAGAAAGCGATCAATAATTTGTGACCAACATTTGATATGTAGATTGATTTCTCGTCACTAAACCGTTTTTCTGCTGCTACGTGAACATGACGTATCGCAACGCTACGGAGACCGAGGCGTGTCCTGGGAGTCACATAGAATACAGATTAACATGGCAGAGGTAGAGCTGTAACTTCCTGGAGACACAACGGTTGTCTGTCTGAACCATAGAATTAAAAGCAAACTTTCTGTACCATATTGATTTGCATCGTATCACATTTTTTCCATCGCATCATATTGCTTTAAATCGCATTGTGTTGAGGGGAATCGTATCGTATCGCATCAGTAGATTCTTCATATGTATCTTTAATGGATCGTATTGTTGGCTATGCATTGAGATGACTATTCCCTACGTCCCTTACTAATATCTGGATTGAACCCAGTTTCATTATTCAGCCACACACATTGTGCTTATTTTCGGACTGGTGTTTACCGTAATGTAAGATTAGACCTTGTGAGTTCCAAGGTTGCAAATCCTTCCGATTAAACCTTAATGTGAACCGCTGGCTCCAGCCCACAGCTGTTTCTTATAATCAACACCTACATCCAACCGTGGGCATTTAGTATGAATTTTGTGTACCCATGACTGTTGTACCTGTCCATCTATAATAATTCTTCACAAACAAAAAGTCTTCCAATCAGCCAATTCTGATTGACAAACTTTTATTCAGATACCTCTTTATATCCCTTGACATCCTGATCATTTGCTCTTCACTTCAGCCAGATCTCACATTATAACTGCAAACTAAATAATTTTTTTTTTATCACTATTGACTCATTTTTCCATTACTTGTGTTTACATTATAAATCGTGACACATCATGCATCTTCATCATTAATTTGCAGGAGTAATTCTGATCTTATCTCCAATAACAGACATTATTTTGATGCTTGTGCCAAACACATTTTAGGCACCGTTACAGATATTCGTGTTTCCCAAGGATTTGTCCATGGTCTGCTTTCTTTTTATTTATTAATACCAACCCTACTTATATCACATCACCACAGTCTCTGTTTTAATCGTTATCATTATTTGATGCAAAGATTTCTGTTACCACTACAAACAAATTGTACTAATCTGCATTTATTGAGTTTTACTTACCTCTAAACCATACTCATTACATTACATTAGCGGCATTTGGCAGATGCCCTTGTCCAGAGCGACTTTACAACTGAGCAGGGGAGGGTTTTAGGGCTTTGCTCAAGGGCCCAGCAGTGGCAGCTTGGTGGTGGTGGGATTTGAACCTGTGATCTTCTGATCCAAAGCCCAATGCCTTAACCACTGAGCTCCCACCTCCCATTAAGGATTTAGGTTATACATTCTTGGGCCCTTTAACATCAACATCCAACATTTTGGATTTTCTTTTCTTAATTTTGGGGCATATAATGGGAGACTACCAAAAAAATATATACAGTATCTCACAAAAGTGAGTACACCCCTCACATTACAGCCATCATTGTATTATATCTTCTAAAGGGACAACACTAAAGAAATGAAAATTAGATATATTTTAGACTAGTTAATGTGCAGCTTGTATGGCAGTCCAGATTTAAAGGCTTCTGAAAATAACTCAGATACAGACATTATTGTCAAAATAGCTGGTATCGTAAGTGAGTACACCCTATGATAACAGCTGTACGTCATTACCATGCAAAGCCACAGGTCCTATTCATCATGTTCATGTTTTTGTCTGCTTGACAGGACTATACAGATTTGTGTATCTTCTATTAGAGCAGTTAAAATTTCCAGGTTTTTATAGTATTGTCTCTTTAAAAGATATACTAAAATGATTGCTGAAATGTGAGGGGTGTACTCACTTTTGTGAGATACTATACATATATATTTTTTGGTAAATCTCCCATTATATTTCTTCCCTTTCTATATTTTCTAAAAAAAATTGCTTTTATATTTGTTTTTTCAACCTCCATCCATATATGCTTATGCTGTCTAGTGCCAAGTCTCCAAATGACCTGGAACACACTGTCTTTATCATTCAGAGCATTATTGTACTTTTCCTCTTAAAATATTTCATCCTCTTAAAAAATGTTCTGATTCCTCATTGTAGGAGTATTGTAGATGTTTTTCCATTTGTGTCAATTTTAATTAAAAAGAGATAAAATATTTGCTTGATTTGCTTCTAAAATCTGTATATACATTAGTAATATATATACTTTCCTTTAGTAAAGAATCACACATGAATGTTTGTGTGTGATGCTCTAAATGTTGCGTGCACAGTTTCTCAGAGCTGCTACCAGCTCAGGGGTTAAGGCTCTGGTTTACTGATCAGAAGGTTGTGGTTTCAAAACCCTGGTTGTCACCAAGCTGCCACTGTTGGGACAACTGAGCAAAGCCCTTAACCCTCTGTGCTCAAGCTGTATCTTGGCTTTGTCTTCTACAAATACTGTCTATACTTTACTAGTTACATTTACAGTATTTGGCAGATGCCCTTGTCCAGAGCAACTTACAATTATCTCATATATATATATATATATATATATATATATATATATATATATATATATATATATATATATATATATATACACAACTGAGCAGTTGAGTGTTAAGGGCCTTGCTAAGGGCTCAGCAGTGGCAGGTTGGGGAGGTTTCATTTAAAGGCTCAGTGTTTAAGCTGGATTTCTAATCAGTAGGTTGTGAGTTCAAATCCCAGCACAATCAAAGTGCTACAAAGTACTGTATAAATTAAATTATTGTAAGTCGTTCTGGTCGTCCTTACACTGATCAAGCATAAACATTAAACATTTCCTACCTGCCTAATATTGTGTTGGTCCCCCTTTTGCTGCCAAAACAGTTCTGACCCATGAAGCATTAACAGCATTAACTCGAGAGCTCGTCTGTTGGTTCGGACCACAAGAACCAGCCTTCGCTCCCCACATGCATCAATGATCCTCGGACTCCCACGACCCTGTCGCCGATTCACCACTGTTCCTTCCTTGGAGCACTTTTGATAGATTCTGACCACTGCAGACCAGGAACATTCCACAGGAGCTGCAGTTTTGGAGATGCTCTGACCCAGACGTCTAGACATTACAATTTGTCAAACTCGGTCAAAACCTTATGCTCGCCCATTTTTCCTGCTTCTAACATCAACTTTAAGGACAAAATGTTCACTTGCTGCCTAATAAATAAATCCACCCACTAACAGGTGCCATGATGATGTAATCAGTGTTCTTCACTTCAGCGCTCAGAATGCTATGATGTCATAATGTTTGGTGTTATGCATTTTTATTACATGTTATAGCTGCATAGTTGAATCAGTTTTTATTTTTTGACTTGAAAGACTCAGTAATGGAAAAGGCCAAGCTGAAAAAGCGTCACCTCCACATGGTTTTAATTGAGGAACATACACAAACTCGAGGACGAAACAAATCAGATAACAAAGCATGGGATAAAACAGAACAAATTATAAAATGACATATTTAAGCAAACTCTTAGTTCCAACTTAAAGGCATTAAAATAGTGCTTTAATGGGGTAAATACCCAGTGGTTTGAACTGGGGGGGGGGTTTGGAAATATACAAAAGCTTGCAGTGCTAAAGCTGGACAACCAAATAAATATTCATATCAAAGAGTAGATTCATTTGCTCTGACACCAGACTTCAGTATATGTTAATGTAGAGGAAGACGGTATGGAAGCAGTGAGTGTGTGGGAGATACAGGGCTTGGATGTCAGTATTCTGTGGGCACTAAACATATAAAGTCAGCAGGAACTTATCAGCTTTCTTTGTATCCTGGCACAACATGTGACGTTCCCCTGCTAGTCCTGCTAACCTGTTTACGTTGGTTTAGCGATCCGGAAAAAATTTGCTGTGGGGTGTGTCAGACTTCAGTCAGTTCGGTGCCTTTGAATCATGAAAACTGAGTGCTGGTTGCGGATCATATTTTCCTTAGTCAGCACCAGAGGATGAAAAAAACCATGAAGCTGTTTGAGATCAACATGTTTTGCGCTTATTGTACTTCATACATTAAAGCTCAACTCAGGCTTTTACATTCAGGGAGGAAAAAATCATGGAGGAAGTTTATAATTAGCCATGATTTGTGTGAAAACATGCCTGAAGTAGGCTAGAGATTAATACAATCAAAGACTATCGAAGACAGAAAATGGACAAAGTAACCACGTTGCATTAAGTGCAAAAACAAAAGCTGGTCTTTTGCAGAAAACTGAAAACGCAATCACGCTATCTTTGATCTAGAGCTAAGTATCGCAGGTGGAGAGCTTCACTGGGATCGCTATTCCTATTCAATCCCTGGCTGTATAATCGAGGATATCGAGATACAAAGGACAAAGCGGATGAGGAGAATTTTAAAGAGTTTGACAGATCACTTCTGACTTCTGAGATCACCGATGGCCAATCATGATCTGTCAACCTCTTTAAAATTCTCCTCGCAGCATTACCACACCTCTTCACCTATTTAAAATCAATCACGACTTTCTAAGTACAGACATTCAGAAAGACAAGCTCTATTTGAGCCTAGTCTAGTCAATTTTGGAAATATTGAGCAATTTTATACAAATGTCTCGCATTCAGGAGTGTATTTATGAATGGATTTGTGTTAAATGCTAATAACAGGATGGTTACAAAGGGCGTTCAAGTCAAACCTTTTAATTCTACAGGTATAAAAATGGATGTTAGCGTGATGGTACTACACGCAGTAGTAAGTGGCTAGTGTGTAGTATCACTGATAGGCAATGCACATGTCCAGAGACTGTTAATCAAGATGGCAGACAACAGTGTTAGTGCACTGAGCTGTGTGTGATGCTGAAGTTTCTTGTGAACGACAGCGTACAACCTGTGGATATCTACAGGCTTCAAGCGCAGTGCGGTGATGAGACTCTCAGCCGCAGTAAAACATTTGAAACGTGTCAAATGTAAACGTTTCAAAAATGTCCGCCAGTGACGATCCTGGTAGTGGTGGTTCCCTGATGATAAGTTGTTTTAATTGTTGTGTTTTAATGCTTATTTTATTTCTCTTCTGTTTTAAGTTTTGACTTCTTTTTTTAATGATATTATATATTTTATTACTTTTATGTTCATTCAAATTTTATTACTATTTTGCATGTTGCCTCTTGCACTTTGTTCAGCACCTAGGTTTTACCTGGTAGATGTTAGGTGCTATATAAATAAAGATTGATTGATTGATTGATTGATGTAGCATGTAGCAGGCGAGTATGTCGAAAAATAAATGCAGTTTCCACTCCTTGAAATCTGTTCTTTTATTTAAAAGTCCCAGTTTGACTTGAACGCCCTGTGTATTTCATTCTTAATATTGGTTTTCATTAATTTCATAAGCTCTGATGGTTAGAATGGTTCTCAAGTGTGTATGTACGTGTTTATATATATATATATATATATATATATATATATATATATATATATATATATATATATATATATATATATATATATATATATATATATATATATATTATATATATATCTCAGAGATGGCACTGATCTGATACTGGTGGATCGTATATTTGAGAAAACTCGAATTAAAAATATAATTACATTATAAAATATTCTTTGGAAACATTAAATGTTTATATATAACCAGATTAAACTGTATTTCTTTTTTTAGGACTGATTTCATATTTAGCATATTTATGCTTTTTATTTAGTTATTACACTCTAAAATAATGTTCAATTATATTTCTAGTGTATGTGATTTTGTTCGAAAAAGTCAAGCCGAGCTGTGGTTTTAATCAACAAAAAATAAAATGGGTATCCATGTCAGCTAATACTCAAGATTTCAGCATCAGTATTAGGCCATGTCTACACTAATACGTTTTCGTTTAAAAACCTATATTTGTATGTTCATTTGTCGTTTCGGCCACACTTTCGAAACGCTTTCGAAAAAACTACGGCGTATTTGTAGTCGTCGAAACAATGTTTCAAAGAGCTGTAAAGTAAACAGACCGCGGGTGTAAATGATGCAGGTCGAAGCGTCTTATGTTTTGCTCATGCGCAGTACAGGAACGAGAGCGTTTCAGACACTCAGTGTGGAGGAGCAACAATTAATTTAATTGGGAAACAATTAAAAACGGATGTCTGGATGCAGAGCGTTTTTAACGAAAGAAAACCGCCGTTTTCAAATTGATCTTGATTAGTGTAGATGTAGCCTTAGTATCTGTGAAGAAAAAGACGTGTCATGCCATCTCCTTATATTTGTATTAATTGCAACTATAGAGTCTACTAGGTCCATTAAATCACAAATGATCCACATCTTCTTACAATAATGTAACCATCTGAGACCATTAGCCTTTTGAATCCTTTGAAACCACTGCACAAGAGCCGATGGAAATGCTTTCTTTTTTTCAGCAAGATCTCACTTAATAAAAACACAGGACATGGGAGGTCTGCTGAGAATCGGTGGTATCGTGCATTAGCAAGCTATGGTCTGTGTGTGTGTGTGTGTGTGTGTGTGTGTGTGTGTGTGTGAGTGTGTAAAACAGAGGGACAGTGCATATCATAAAACAGTAGAAATGTGAAGGTGGCTCGGAAGAAGGAAAAAACGAGAGGGAATGAAGCAATGCTCTGGCCCGCGGAAGGTCGATCCACCTCAGTGAGCAAATTATTGGCTAACTCCCATCTGCTGATGGTCCGTCTCGGCTTCCTCCTCCACGTCTCCATGGTACTGCTCGTACGTGTCGTCATCGATGTCTGGAAGACCCAGGAGCTGGAAAACAACATCATGGTCATTCCAGTGTTCATGCAAAACCAGGTTATAAGGTGCCTGTCAGAAGTTTGGAGACAACAACACTGGACACATGCATGTTCCCTCGTGTTTCTATGCAACAAACTCAGTAATGTAACATTGTGACGATCGACTTTGACCAAACAATTAAAAAAATATCCAGATGTTCCATTAATTTTCATTGAATAATCCTTCCTTAGCATAAAGAACAGCTTTACACACTCTTGGAATTCGGACAACTAGTTTCTCCAAACGTTCAGCTGTAATACTTTGCAGTGTTTCAAAGGTGTTCTTCACTAGTTTAGGATTTCTTTGCGATCAAGTTTATCCCAGAGTAATTCAATACGATTTAGGTGCAGTGAGTGGGCAGGTCATTCCATGATAGATATCACTCCAGATGACTGTATACTCTCGAAATAACGCTTACACAGCTTGGAAGTACGCTTCGTTTTATTGTCTTGTTGTATGGTGAAGTCGGTTCCAAGGAGCCGCAGTCCAGACAGAATTGCAATGGTGTAACGGTAAGGAATGGAAGCCATGTTGGTTTAAGATTTATTTTACTTTCCAGAATAAGTCTCCAACATTCCCTGCTGCAGAACAACCCCAAACATTTAAGCTTCCACCTCCAGTTTGACTGTGGGGGCCTTTTTCTGAGTTTGTTGCATGCTTTTAAAGACTAGCTGTATATATATATATACACACACACATATAAAATGCGGTTGCAGGAAAAAGAGGTAGTGAAGGTGGAGGAGTTCAGGTACCTGGGGGTCAACAGTGAAAATTAATGGAGAGTGTGTTAGAGAAGTGAAGAAAAGCAGGCAGGGTGGAGTGGGTGGAGAAGAGTGATAGCAGGAGTGATTTGTGATAGAAGAGTATCTGGGAGAGTGAAAGGGAAAGTTTATAGGACTGTGGTGAGATCTGCGATGTTGTATGGATTAGAGACAGTGGCATTGAGTAAAAGACAGGAGGTGGAGCTGGAGGTAGCAGAGCTGAAGATGTTGAGGTTTTTGTTGGGAGTGATGACGATGGACAGGATTAGATATGAGTTTATTAGAGGGACAGCGCATGTAGGACGTTTTTTGAGACAAGGTGAGGGAGGTGAGATTGAGATGGTTTGGACATGTGCAGAGGAGGGACATGGGGTATATCAGTAGGAGAATGCTGAGGATGGAGCCACCAGGAAGGAGGAAAAAAGAAGGCCAAGGAGGAGGTTTATGGATGTGGTGAAGGAAGACATGCAGGTAGTTAATTTAAAATAGGCAGATGTAGAGGACAGGGGGGTATGGAGACGGATGATCCGCTGTGGCGCCCCCTAATGGGAGAAGCCGAAAGAAGAAGAAGAATCACCTATATATAATAAATGATATATAAATTATTCAATAAAGCAACTAATTACATCACATAACTATATAGGGACCACAATCCCTTTTTAATAATATAGAGCAAATATAATTTGTAACATTCAGGAGTCTTCATTAAAGTCTTCATGATAGACTACAAGAAAGAAAAAAAAAACGAGAGTGGTGAAGAAAAGACTGTTTAACATACCTCAGGGACATTCTAAAAGCGCTTAACGTGGCTTAATGCGAATGAGCAGCATTTCTAAAAGACCACACTTCAGTAAACACAGTTATAATAAAGCATACTATGTACAGACAAGCAGATGAGTCCAGAATACGAAAATAACGTGTTTAATTTACGTGTAAGGTGTTTTACTCTCTCCGTTAAGGAAAAAGCTTAACGTGGCTGAATGCGATAAGACAGCTTTTTTAAAAGACTAAACTCTTATTACTTAATATTCATGTGTTTACTGGGTTTGGTCTTTTAAAAACGCTGTCTTATTAAGCCGATTTAAAATGTCCCCATAACTCGTTTTGCAGACGCCTCACAACTATAAATAATTAAAGGTACATGTCGTTCATTAATTACAAAACTGTAATATAAAAATTGTTGTGGTGTAAGAGGAATCAAACAGTTCAGCATGTCCTGTTATAGATGTTATAGATTTGCTAATTAAGTTATGATAATGAAGTTCTGTGCCTACCCCATGTGGCCATGTTCAGAAGACCAGACCTAGAGATCTGAAATCAACTCAGACTGTAAATTTCTTCACAACAACACTGAAGAGTGTTTCTTACACACACCCTAGATCTTATACTCCTCCTATGGCCTTCAGCTTGTTAAGAGAATATTCATGTCCTTTTCTCATCACCCGTCACTGTACACACACAGGAAACCTTTGCGTCACATCTTTCAGAACGTCGCCGAATGTCAGTAATCGCTATAAAAAAAAAGCTCTGGCAATGTCCTCCTTTCACCTTCTCATCCTGAGTTAACGAATAAGCTTCAGCTGACCCCAAAAAACAAGACATGTGCTGTTAAGCTGTTTATGTCACCACTCCTGTACACAGAATTGTCCCAAATATACAAACATGCATTTTGGTGCCATTCTTGTTGTTGTTTATAACACAGGTGCATCACGCATATGATGTTATTTATTGCCAAAGTGCTTATGATGGAACTAAAGGACATTTGGTGCCACCCAGATGAGGATGGGTTTCCTTTTGAGTCTGGTGCCTCTCAAGGTTTCTTTATAAACTGATAGGAATACATGCAGCAAGATTTTAATGATTTGTGTGTGTGTGTGTGTGTGTGTGTAATGAAGAGAACTTACAGGTCTAAAAGATCTGAAGACTTTATCAAGGACCTCCAGCAGAGTTTTGTGTCCACAGGAGGAGATGTAGTCCTGTGCCAGCTGCAGGAACGGCAGGCAGTCCTCGCTCTCGCTCCACACGTGCTACACACAGACGAAACAGACGTCCCATTACTCAGCACATACACACACACACACACACACACTGCATTTTCACCACTGATTGTTTTGCCATGCACTTAAAGAACTCGATGTTTTCCGTGGAAACATGACGGTGTTTTTATCTTATTAACAGCACACCACATTCTGCAGATGAAAACCCGGTAATCAGTGCTGTCTAGAAAACACATCATATCAGAAATTATTATAAACCACCGACATGTAAATATTATTCCCAGTTTGCCCTGTGAAAAGATAACGAGTTATAAACAGATGTAGATTGCATTCAATGGCTTGCTCATTAGGGATAAAATTATAATCACTAACATATCACATTTATATTTTATAAGCTATTTGTCACTGGAAATGTGCTTTGGGACAATGTCCATTCTTAAACGCGATCTACAAAATAAGTTTTTCATTTAGGCCACGCCCACTTTAAATCTGAAGCTACTGACCCAGATACAGATTCAATCACTGCAATACGCCTTAATATAAAATATAAATCATGTATGTGAATATTATAATATTGCAAAATGTTGTGGAAACCTCACCATAAGATAATGTGCTGTTGTGAACATCCCATTCCACATTAAGTTCCCATTTGCTCTTATAATAACCTCCACTCTTCTAGAGAGATGTTTTACTAGATTTTGGAGTGTGCTTGTGGAGATTTGTGGAGATTCGTTTAACCACAAGGGTGTTAGTAAAGTCAGGTACTGATGAAGAAGAGGCCAGGAGGCCTGGGGTGGAGTCAGTGTTCACTTTTATTGATCAATTGCGTTGGAGTTCTATAGTAGGAGATTTTCTTATGGATATCTTCATGGAGCTGGCTTTGTGCACTGGAGCATTGTCATGCTGGAACAGGTTTGTCATGCGATATGTGTGCCTCCAATCTTGTGGTGAAAGTTTGGAGAAGATCAGATAGGGCCCCAAAAAATGTGGAAACTCGACCATCACACCTCTTTGTGGGTGTTTCTTTTAAAAGAGTGGCTAAAAAAGTTTGCAACAACCAATTTTGTAGAATAACTCTACATTAGGGATAGAACGATCCGGCGATTAGCATCTGTGCATCGGCATAAAAGTTAACGATGTGAT
This sequence comes from Silurus meridionalis, assembly GCF_014805685.1. NCBI lineage: Eukaryota > Metazoa > Chordata > Actinopteri > Siluriformes > Siluridae > Silurus > Silurus meridionalis. The sequence goes on along the minus strand of NC_060905.1, from coordinate 17,424,086 downwards.
GCATCGTATTAAAAAACTGTGAATCGGATACAAGTTAGCATTTGTATCGCGATGCATCGTTTTTAACATATATTGTGTTTGCATCAGTAAAAAAAGATTTATTTAAATATAATTATAAGTAGATCCGCTACACTTTTATTATATAGAAAGCGAATTAGTGACCATATGTAGATTGATTTCTCCTCGCTGTTTTAGCACCACTGCTGCTACGTGAATATGAAAACATTGCGGAAAGTCACATAGCATTCAGTAAGAAGGCTATAGGATTCGGTTGAAACTAATCAGAATGTTATTAGACCCACTCATAGTGGTGGAAACACTCTTGATTTAATACGTTGGAATTCGATATAAAAAATAGTCATAATTCCACAGTCTGAAGCTATTTCTGATCATTATTTTATCTCCTTAAAAATCACCTCGCCACGTTACCGTGTTAAGTGTACATTCACGTCAACTAAAGCAGCGAGTTTTAGCAATAAACTTACGGCGTTATCGACATGAATTAGATCTCCGTCTGACCCCGCAGAGCTCCACTGGGCCACTAAATGCCTAGAATCAACTTTTTGTTACACTCTAGTTGATGAAGCTCGCCCTTAAAAACAATAAGGTATAACGATCATATGCGCACCTTAAAACAACCCAACAGAAATGAGAACGTAAATGGCGTCAAATCAAATTGTCGGCATTTCAAATAGCATGGAAGTAGAACCTCCTGAGATCTAGATAAGCTCGATCAGCATATTTCTCTACATTCATAGAAGATAACAAGCATAATCCTAGATCAGTGTTCAGTACTATAGCAAAATGAACAGGGAATAAAAGCACTGCACTCACATGCAAACCATCAGTAGATAGTAATGATTTCAACCAATGATTTCAGCTTTTTCAATAATAACATTTTAAATACCAGACAAAAAATCCAGAGGATTAATATAAATCTAAACTATTGTATAAGTAATCCTGTAGATAGCACTATCCTTATAACAGATGATCAATTACAAAGTTTTACTCCTATTTAAAGGGAATGACTTAATTTCATTTATTTCCTCATCACAATCAACTTGTGTTCTTGATCTCTTACCTACAAGTTTCTTCAAACAGATAATTCCAGAGGTACTATTATAAACTCTTCAATCAGCATTGGTTATGTACCTAAATCCTTTAAACTGCAATAATCAACACCCTAATTAAGAAACTCGACCTTCACCCTGTCAGGTGTCCAACTACAGGCCAATATCAAATCTCCATGATTCTAGAAAAGGTTGTAGCACAGCAGTTCTGCTCACATCTACTGAGGAATAACCTTTTTAAGTATCAGTCGGGATTTCAGCCTCATCCTAGCACAGAGACGGCGTTGGTGAAGGTGGTAAACAACCTGCTATGATCATGGTTTTGTCTCTTTACTTGTTTTGCTCGACCTTAGTGCAGCTTTTGACACCATCGATCATAACATCCTCCTTGCTAGACTAGAAAATGCTGTTGAATAAAGGGAACAGTTTCTGAGGTAAAGGAGCAGATCTGGAGGGATGATGGATATCGAGTGTTCAGTGAACCCGGGATATTTATATGCTGTCGTCCCCTCACTCTCACACGTTCACTCAGCTTTGTATCTTGTCCTAGAGATCGGTCTATTTCGGTCGATTTAAACATGCTCCTGAGATACCAGTGACCACTGTTCCTGCCCCTCTCCTCTCTTTGGATGAGGTTCTCTTCGATTGGAGACCACTCTGTGCAGCTGGGTATGATTTCCCATCAACAGCCCGATGATCCATGAAATTACAGAGTAACACAGAAGCTTTGAGGATGGATTTGGACTGTACTTAATGTCAACAATCTGCTACACTGACTCAGGACTATAGTTTGCATCTGATCACCATCACTGCACACCTCGACATTGTTAATTTGTAATAAATGGACATTCGGTGCCCTCTTGAGTCTAGTTTCTCAAAGAGTTTCTTCATTATGCCATCTCAAGGAGATTTTACTTGCCACAGTCACTACCGGTTTGCTCATTCGGCACAAACTTACACTTATTAAGAACATCTTATTCATTTTTATCACCACATTATCTGTGTAAAGCTGCTTTGAGACAATGTTTATTGTTAAAAGCGCTATACAAATAACGAATTGAGCTGATTTGAATTCAATAGAATATAGATTAACATGGCAGAGGTAGAGCTGCATCTTTCTAGAGACAGAACAGAAAAGAACGTCTGCATTTTGCGCCATATTGAATTGCACAGCATCATATTTTTTGCCATTGAAACGCATTGCGTTGAATCGAATCGAAATCGCACTGCATTGTATTAGGGGTTCATATGCTTCATATGTATCTTTAATGTATCGCATCGTTGGCTATGCATCGAGATGCGAATCGCATGGAGATGCATATCCCTACTCTGTACGCTGCAGCATTACAATTCCAGCTCATAAGTGCTAAAAAGCCCAAACCTTTGGTAGGAGAAAAAATGTAAATGCCTTGTACAGACCCTGAACAAAAGAAAACCCCTAGTGGTTCAGTGTGGTATGGCAGGAGAATAGCTCCATATATCCAAATTGTATTTTATTTTAATATACAGTATGTCTACATAACATCTTGCATGCTTACAGATGTAGATAAATATCCCTTGCTTTATGGATGAATGATATCAGCACCTGCAGAGCTCTTGTAACTGTCATGTTTCTTATCTTGACCTCTGAGGCTTACTCCTTACTCTAGCACTGAATAATTCATACTATTTATTGAGCAATATACTTTTAGATGAAAAACCTCAATCATAAACCGAGTTTAAGGGGTTTCCATACAGAGACTTTTTCTTATATTTATTGTTAAACTTTTGTTCTGATGTCCTAAGCATATCAGAGCAATATAAGTAATAGGTTTCATCTGGCTCGGAAAATGGACAAAGTCACAACTCACAGCAGCCAACTGCAGAGATAAAACCTCTATTTCGTGCCAGCTCAGCTATCCAGACTATATTTTTATGCACTCTCTCTCTTACAGTGCCTCTTGTTGGCGAAGCAGGAAAAGAGCGCTGAGTAAAGCAAAAGAAAAGCCAAACCACTCCTTTCTGGAGCCGCTCACTGATATCACATGGCTCGATGCCTCAGCATTGGCATTAATTCGATTGTGTGAGCAGCCTGCCAGCTTTCACAGATCAAGTGCTGTCATTTACAGTATACAGCTATGAATGGATAATGCTGATTTTGTTTATACCAGGAATATCAAATCGGATTATTCAGGAGGCCGTAGTTAATCTTCTACAACCACAGCAGTGGCGGTAGTGCAGCTGCAAACCACGAGTGTATACATAGTTCTAAACTGTATGTATATATTTTCCCTTGTAACTTGACAAGCTCTAAATTTCAATGTATTACATCAAGAATGAGAAAAAATGGACTGTATAACCTCCAAGAAATCGACAGTTCCTATATCTTCTCTATAGCTTTTAGACAAGCCTGGAGAGTCTTATAATCAGAAAAAGAAACTAAATGTAAGTTAGAAGATCAGGTACCAGATTTAACTTTTAAACTCCCAGGACCTGCTGATGGGCATGCACCTGAATTTCTAACTTCATAACTATAGATATGTCTTACTTTAGATAGGTACTGAAACTACTGAAATCATTGCTCTTTAGGGGTTAAACCCTACTGCAAGGTAGTAGCTCAGTGGTTAACTCCCTGGGTTACTGATAAGATGGTTGTGGGTTTAAGCCCTAGTATTGCCAAGTTGACACTCTTGGGCCCTTGAGCAATTCAACCTCTTGGGCCCTTCAATCTCTGTGCACCAGGGATGCTGTATCATGGTTGACCCTGCACTCTGGCAAGAGCTTCCTAACAATATGGATATTTAAATGTACTCTAAAGTACATGTGAGAAGCATAAAGCACCCTCTTGTACTATGAAGCCGTAATGATGTAATAAGTGTAGGATAGGGTTTAGCATTGTCTTGCTGAAAAATTGTCCTGGTTCCCTGCAAAAGACATCATTTGGATGGAAGCGTTTTTTTGCTCTAAAAACTTTATATGCTTTTCAGAATTGATGGTCCCCTATCCAGATGTACAAACGGCCTATTCCATAGGAGGTAATGTACTCCTGTACTATCAGAGATGGTCCCTCTCCTCTTTAGTCTGGAGAACATAGCGAAGAAAATTTTTAATTCGATTCATCTGACCACAGAACATGAAAAACTGATAAAACAGTTTATGTTTTAGCCAAGAAAAAATTTGGATCACGTTTACATATGGCTTCTTCTTTGCATGATAGAGCTTTAACGTGCATTTGTGGATGGCAAGGTGAACTGTTTGTGATCGAAACTGTTTTTAATGAACCTGAGAGCCTGATGATCACGGGCATCCAATATTGATTTTTGTCCTCGTCCTTTTGCACACAGACATTTATCCTGATTATTTTGAAACTGTTGCACAGTTTGTAGACGCAGTTTTTCACCGATTGGTGAACCTCTGCCCATGGTAATTTCTAAGAGACTCTGACTCGCTATGATACAATATTTATACCCAATCATATTAATGACCTGTTGCCAATGAACCTTATTAGTTGCATAATGTTCCTTAATCTCTCTCTTTTTACAAATATTAATTTATATACTTTATAATATTATTTTTCAGCCTTTTGCTGTAGATTTTAAATAAAAAATGTGAAAAGTGTACATTTTCTCAGTTTGAACATTATGTATGTTTTATATGCAACATTGTGAAAAAAATATTCGGTTTATGAGATTTTCAAATCATTGCATTCTGGTTTTATTTACATTTTACACAGCGTCCCAAATTTTTTAGGAATTGAGGTTGTAAATTAACCCTGAATAATATAATTGAAATATATACATATTACTGCCCCAATTCAGGGTTAAACATGTTTATGACAGTCTTATTCCTGCATGAATATAGTATAAGTATACTATATAGTGTTATGTATCCTGCAGTCTATCTTCAGTTTGCCCTCCTGATAGAACCCATAAAGGGTCCATGTAACCAGAGGCACAAAAATGGGGTATGCAGTATATCGAGAGCACGGCACATAAGAGGCACATCAGGGGCCGCTGTTGCATGTAGTGTACTTATTCTTGTATTTACCCCTCTTTTTGTGAAGGAGAGGAGGGAGCCAACTGTGATCTTGCATACCCATCATCAAACGTGAAGCTGCGCCCTCTGTATGAAGAGTGTTGTTAAATAAAACATCTGTAAAAAAACAACCTGAGGAATCCTTTCTCTGAGTCTAAAGAAGCATCCTGCTCATGGAGTTCTGGATGCAGCTCTTAATACTGAATCCTAACTCCAGCAGCACCACTGGAGAAATCTTTAGTGACCAGTCATTAGACATGATATTGAATAAGAGGACTAAAAAAAACATTATCTCTGAGTTACTGTCATGGGGAGTGTGAGATAGAAAGATCTCAGACCTAGCCTTCGCTTTACACCTTATAACTGTGTATTTTTAATTACGGTGTTCTTATTTCCAACAAAGGGTCACCAGAAAATATTTGAATACCAAGCAAGGACCAATGTGCATTAATGTATTTTTGATCTCCTAGACTGTTGACCAGCAGGCTCTGGCATCTGGAATCCATGGAAAAGGCAGGTGAAGTTGCTGATGGTTGATGGTGGTTTGGGTTCTCTGGTCTTGTCTCAGGTCCTGCTGATCAGGATGAGTAAGTGGACACTGCAGATGAGGACGATTATTTATGGATGTCCGTGCAGCATTATATTGATTAAAGGATTGTGGAGTGTTTATGCACTATGGTGTTTATGCGGTGCTGTCGCTATACCACACCATGGTCTCAAGAGAACATCATACAAAACTGTTTTCTGGAAGGAAGGAAGGAAGGAAGGAAGGAAGGAAGGAAGGAAGGAAGAAGAAGTACATCTCCATAACCAAGAAAAAATGGTTCAGATGTATGGTAATCTAAAACCTGATGCTTATACTTATGGTCATGTGCTATTCTGTTCGAGCAACCAAGTGGAAGGCAAACCAACACCTGATACTGAGAGGCGCCTGGCACAGGGGATAACATCACGAAAACAGGAGAAGGGAGAAAGGGAGAAGGCAAGAGAGCACTTCATGCTTATAATCAACTATTCATGCGGCCATGACAAGGCCAGAGAGGGAACATTAGACCTTTGAAACCTCGTGCTGACACAATGCCGTCATCCAGTCTGCAAATGGCGGTGCTGATGGAGCTTCATTACCTGCGCGAGCTTATTTGAATAGTCGGGCTTCAGGGTTCAAATCGCGGCGCCACCCAATTCATGTTATTATTATTATTATCATTATATTATTTCATTTTCTGTAGATTAAGCCCAAACACGCCCATGCAGAATCATTGACAGGCCTACACACATAATTGAAGCCCCCCTCCCCTTACACACACACACGCACACACACACACACAAAAACACACACGCCTGGTTCTTCTCGTACTTACAAAAGTGTCGGTACCTCCTGTCATGTTGTCAGGGCAGAGCACGTAAAACGAAATGCCAGGTTCGGCGTAGAAGTCCATCCTGCGCTCGTCCACCTCCTCGGCGAATATCAGCTCGAACGGGTTCCCCGAGCACCATTTCTCCGCCGCGTCCACCAGCTGCTTGAACTCCATCCCTCTGCCGCAGCGCAGCGCAACGGCGCACCTGCGCAGCTCAGCGCGTCCCAGCCTCCGAAACACCCCCCCGTGTATAACCGCACAGACCTCAGCGCTCCGAGCCGCCCTAAATCATCCGCATGCTGGAGCTTTAATATTAATACTGTTACTATTAATGTTGTTATTATTATTATGGAGGAGGGGAGCGTGTGTGATGGTGAGCTCGACCTCGACGCTAGCACCGTCGCATCTTGGCCGGGCCCTGCATCCGTTCACGTCCCGCGAGCGCGCGTTTCTCGAGTGAGACGAACGAGCCTGAATGCGTCTGCCCACGGAGACGCGCGCGCTCCCGCCCCTGCACCGGCGCGGTGTGACGTTAAGGTGAACGCGCGCTCCCGACACAAAGGGCCCACAGAGCCTTTAGAGCGTGATGAATCATGAAGAACGGATGATCTTTTATTGCCTGACCATGCTACAATACATAGCAAATACACACTCCTAGGGAAAAAAAAAAAAAGATTTGGTTTTAACAGTGAATATTGTCCCAAAGCAGCTGCTCAGAGATAAAGAGGATATAAAGTTAGTATGTACAACATCAATTCCAACATTGCAAACACAAACACATTTACAAAAACAATTTGATTTAAAATAATAAAAAGTACCTATGGAATGAGCAGCTTACACATCTGGATAAGTATCATCAATTCCGAAAGGCAGGTTTTAGAGCTAAAAATGATGATGATGTCTTTTTCAGGGAAGAAAATGCTAAACCACTGCATCTATGGCATAAGCATGACTTCGTAGTCAAGGGTCCGGGTGCTAAACAGGCCCACCTGCAGTATAGACCGTTCACCATTTAAAAACATTTGCCGCATGATGAAGTGAAAAATACAACAAAGGACACCCAGAACTGTTAAGCAGCTACTAGATACTAGAATCCTGTATCAGACACACATGGTACAACATTCCTCTCGCAAAACATCTGCAACTTGTCTCATAAGTTCAAGATGTATACAGACTGTTGTTAGGAAGCATGATGCTACACAGCGGTAACATGTCCCAACTTTTATTTTTTTTGAGATGTGTTGCAGCCATCAAATTCAAAATGACATATTTTTCCCCTTACCACTGTGTGGCATCCCCTCTTCTTTTTATAACAGTCTCCAAACATCTGGGGACTGAGGAGACAAGCTGCTCAAGTTTAGGAATAGGAATGTTGTCCCATTCTTGTCTAATACAGGCTTCTAGTTGCTCAACTGTCTTAGGTTTTCTTTGTAGCATCTTCCTCTTTATGATGCGCCAAATGTTTTCTATGGGTGAAAGATCTGGACTGCAGGCTGGCCATTTCAGTACCCGGATCCTTCTTCTACGCAGCCATGATGTTGTAATTGATGCAGTATGTGGTCTGGCATTGTCATGTTGGAAAATGCAAGGTCTTTCCTGAAAGAGACGACGTCTGGATGGGAGCATATGTTGTTCTAGAACTTGGATATACCTTTCAGCATTGATGGTGCCTTTCCAGATGTGTAAGCTGCCCATGCCACACGCACTCATGCAACCCCATACCATCAGAGATGCAGGCTTCTGAACTGAGCGCTGATATCAACTTGGGTTGTCCTTATCCTCTTCAGTCTGGATGACATGGCGTCCCAGTTTTCCAAAAAGAACTTAAAATTTTGATTTGTCTGACCACAGAACAGTTTTCCATTTTGCCACAGTCCATTTTAAATGAGCCTTGGCCCAGAGAAAACACCTGCGCTTCTGGATCATGTTTAGATATGGCTTCTTTTTTGACCTATAGAGTTTTAGCTGGCGACGGCGAATGGCACAGTGGATTGTGTTCACCGACAATGTTTTCTGGAAGTATTCCTGAGCCCATGTTGTGATTTCCATTACAGTAGCATTCCTGTATGTGATGCAGTGCCGTCTAAGGGCCCGAAGTTCACGGGCATCCAGTATGGTTTTCCGGCCTTGACCCTTACGCACAGAGATTGTTCCAGATTCTCTAAATCTTTGGATGATATTATGCACTGTAGATGATGATAACTTCAAACTCTTTGCATTTTTTCTCTGAGAAACTCCTTTCTGATATTGCTCCACTATTTCTCGCCGCAGCATTGGGGGAATTGATGATCCTCTGCCCATCTTGACTTCTGAGAGACACTGCCACTCTGAGAGGCTCTTTTTATACCCAATCATTTTTCCAATTGACCTAATACGTTGCAAGTTGGTCCTCAAGCTGTTTCTTATATGTACATTTAACTTTTCCAGCCTCTTATTGCTACCTGTCCCAACTTTTTTGGAATGTGTAGCTCTCATGAAATCCACAATGAGCCAATATTTGGCATGACATTTCAAAATGTCTCACTTTCAACATTTGATATGTTTCTATATTCTATTGTGAATAAAATAGAAGTTTATGAGATTTGTAAATTATTGCATTCTTTTTTATTCACAATTTGTACAGTGTCCCAACTTTTTTGGAATGCAGTTTGTATATGGGCAGAACAGGTGACGCTCCGTAGTGGTAAAAATGGCCCTGTCCCAACTTTTTTGAGACATGTTGCTACCATTTAATTCAAAATGACCTTATTTTTCCTTAAAACGGTATACATACAGTTAATACATTTATAAAACTGTATATTAGTTTGTATGTATGTACATAATTTGGATTTAAGAGATTTGAATATTTCGGTTTTTATATACATTTTTACACAAAATTTTTGGAGAATTGTAACGCCTATAAGGTATATGCCATGTCTATATTAAGGCATGAAACCCTGGATCAAAAGGTTATGAGTTTAAATATAGGAGTGTACAGTCCTTGGGCTTTCATTGCACTTAACAATAAATCAGTATTAGGAAAGATCTGAGTAAGAGCTCACTCTGCTTTGTCAAAGACTGGTTCCATGTATGAGCTTGTTATCAGGCCCGTCATGGGCTGCAGCACTATATTTGGTGATCACCATATAAAGTGTTATATAAAGTGCATCTTTTTTTGATGTGGTTCTTCTCCAAACTGTTAACATAAAGCTGGAGGTGCACAATTCTATTGCCCGTCTTTGCATGCGGTATAATAACATTTTGCGAAAACCAAACCTGTTCCAGCATGACACTGGCCCTGTGCACAAACAGAGCTTCATATAGATATGTTTTACATGCTTTAGAGAGAAAGGTGTTGGGTGGCCTGCTAGAGAGCTCTGATTTCATTTGGTAGACACACACTACATCTCAACCCTACCCCTATGGATACACACACTACATCTCTTCCATACCCTTAACGACACACACACTACATCTCAACCCTACCCCTATGGATACACACACTACATCTCAACCCTACCCCTATGGATACACACACTACATCTCTTCCATACCCTTAACGACACACACACTACATCTCAACCCTACCCCTATGGATACACACACTACATCTCTTCCATACCCTTAACGACACACACACTACATCTCATCCCGACTCCTATAGATACAAACACTAAATCTCATCGCAACTCTTATCCACACACACACACACACACACACACACACACACACACACACACACACACACACGCACCATCTCATCCCTACCCTTATCAATACACACACTACATCTCTTCCCTAATCTTATTGATGCACACACACTACATCTCAGCCCTACTTCTAACGATACATACACTAAATCTCATCGACTCTTATTGATACACACACACTCTGCATCTCATCCCTATCCTTATTGATACACACACACATACATACACACACACACACACACACACACACACACACACACACACACACACACACAGTAGCTCATCTTTATCCTCAGTGACACACACACACACACATACACACACACACACACACACACAGTAGCCCATCCCTATCCTCAGCGACACACACACACACACACACACACACACACACACACACACACACACACACAGTAGCTCATCCCTATCCTCAGCGACACACACACACACACACACACACACACACACACACACACACACACACACACACACACACACACACACAGTAGCTCATCCCTATTCTCAGCGACACACACACACACACACACACACACACACACACACACACACACACAAACTGTTTCTCATTCCTACTCCTATTGATACACACACACTACATCTCATCCCTACCCTGATCGATCGTGTTGTGTGTATTTATAAGGGATGAGATGTAGTGTGTGCGTATCAATTAGAGTAGGGATGAGATGTAGTTAGTTAGTTAGTGTGTGTGTATATATATATCGATAATTGTAGGGATGAGATGTTGTGTGTGTATCAATAATGGTAGCGAGGAGATCTTCTCATTACCATTATTGATACACACACTACATCTTTAAGAATAAGGGAGATGTGCAGACCTGCAGTAACTACAGGGGAAAGAGGAACTACGTTGGAGAGAAGAGGAATGAAAGTCAGTAGGAGTAAGACAGAGTACATGTGTGTGAATGAGAGGGAGGGAGGGCAGTGGAGTGGTGCGGTTGCAGGGAGAAGAGGTGGAGAAGGTGGAGTAGTTCAGGTACCTGGGGTCAACAGTGCAAAGTAATGGAGTGTGTTAGAAGTGAAGAAAGAGTGCAGGCAGGGTGAGTGGGTGGAGAAGAGTGATAGCAGGAGTGATTTGTGATAGAAGAGTATCTGTGAGAGTGAAAGGGAACGTTTATAGAACTGTGGTGAGACCTGAGATGTTGTATGGATTAGAGATAGTGGCATTGAGTAAAAGGCAGGAGGTGGAGCTGGAGGTAGCAGAGCTGAAGATGTTGAGGTTTTTGTTGGGAGTGACGACGATGGACAGGATTAGGAATGAGTTTATTAGAGGGACAGCACATGTAGGACGTTTTGGAGACACGGTGAGGGAGGCGAGATTGAGATGGTTTGGACATGTGCAGAGGAGAGACATGGGGTATATCAGTAGGAGAATGCTGAGGATGAAGCCACCAGGAAGGAGGAAAAGAGGAAGACCAAAGAGGAGGTTTATTCAATTCAAAACACACACGCTACATCTCATTCCTACCGCTATTGATACACACACTACATCTCATAACTACCCTTATCAACACACACAAACTACATCTTGTCCTCCCTTGTCGATAGACACACACATCTCGTCCCTACCCTTATTGATACACACACACCTCATCCCTCCCCTTGTCCATACACACACTACATTTTTTCCCTCCCCCTGTCGAAACACACACTGCATCTCATCCCTACCCTTATCGATACCCTGATCGATACACACACACTTCATCTCATTCCTACCCTTGTCGGTACACACACTACAGCTCATCCCTATCCCTATCCCTATCGATACATACACTACATCTTGTCCCTACACTTATTGATACACATACACACTACATCTCGTTCCTCCCCCTGTCGAAACACACACTGCATTTCATTCCTAACCTCATTGATGCACATGCATACGTACTATATCTCTCCCCTACCCTTATCAATATATACACACTATATCTCATCCCTTTTCTCAGTTGCTTTGGTCAGAAATGACATTTCCAAAACTACTTGTTTAACCTCCACATCATGTCGTCACTTCTGCACATCATAAGAACATTTCTTGTTCCTTTGATCAAATTGCGAACGCTTTTGTACATTCATTTAATGGATTGTGTACAAGTGTCTGCTGTTTCCTACAATATTAGACGTTAACGTTCATGTTGATCAAAATATATTATACTGATTTCACCTGAATAGTTTTAACCCCCAAAACATCTCAGCATCAGTTCATTGTATACGTCATTGAATGTAAAATGGTTAAACCAGTTGTCATCATCCGTCATCTAAAATTTCTATTAAACTTTTATTTGTAAATGTGTTGAATTGATGAATTGTGCAGATGAATCTTGAATGTCACTAATGAAGGCGAGTGAACGACATCAGATCAACCAATAATCAACTCGTTCTCTAAAACAGGTCAAAGGTGAATCTCGTGAACCTTCAGTTGGAGAGTGAATACAGACAGAGAAAAACACAGAGTTATACATTCTGATAATGAAACAACAACTAAGAAAGAAATGAACACTTTATAGTACAGTAAATGTGTGAATCCTGTCCGGTCTTTTACAATCAATATAAATCAAATATCCAATCAAATCAATGAAT